>NC_041389.1:228694146-228699054 GCF_002162155.2 Triticum dicoccoides | reverse complement strand
GGGGTGACCTCCCGGCGCTTATAAAGGCCAGTTGGGCCAAGTGTCCTAGCCGGACACGGCCCGGTTAGGTCGGTTCGCGTTTTTTTAAAAGAAAAACATTACGCATAGAAAAACAATTAAAAGAAAAACTAAACAGACTCCAAAAATCCCGAAATAAATTTCCCCCGACTTCTCTTGCTTAGCTGCCAACTCCTGGTAGTTGTGGAAACTTGCTACCGCTCATCATTTAGTCCTTCCAGAAACTTCTCTTGCTTAGCTGCATCCGTAGCAACGTCATCTGGGCATAACGTGCTAGCTTACTAAAGTCATCCACATACTGGCCAACTGTACGTCCTCCCTGGCGTAAGTTGCGAAACTCACGCTTCTTAATGGCCATTCCTCCTGCTGAAACATGGGCAGTACGGAAAGCCTGCTGAAACTGATCCCATGTGACAGTGTCTACTGGATAGGTGGCTGTGAAATTCTCCCACCATGATGCTGCGGGTCCTTCAAGCTGATGTGCGGCAAATCGCACCTTCTCCGCATCTGTGCATCCTGCAGTGATCAACTCCCTGGCTGTCTTGCGAAGCCAATCATCTACAACAATCGGCTCGGTGCTACTGGAGAACATCGGCGGATTCAGCCTAAGAAAACGGGTTAAGTGATCAACAGGTGGTGGTGGTGGTGGGTTGTTGTTGTTGTTCCCCTGATTCTGATTCTGGACTAGCAACTGCATCAAGGCATTCTGCTGCTGGATCAACTGAGTGAGCTCCGGTGGGAAAGCAAATCCATTGTCACGTCTCGGAGGCATCTGAGGGTTTAGAAAAGATGAGAATACAGAATAGAATGAGGTCTAGAGGGAAAACACTACCCATATGCACATGAGACAAATGCAATCAAAACACTTCATTCAAACAAGCAAGGGCATACAACGGTCTATCTATCATTACAAAAGTGCTCATACTATACTAGATACATGGAGAAATACTACTACTGTTATGGTGGTCAACTAGAAACACTGCTCCGTTGAAGACTCCATGATATCTGCTCCAGCTTCATCAACATAGTCATCTAATATGGAAAAATGCCTTTTTGTTGTTAATAAGCTTCTTTTCTTGGGTTTTGTTGTGTCATCTAAGGGTGTTCATGTAGATGAAGCTAAAATTAATTCTATTAAAACTTGGACACAACCAACCTATTGCAATAAGTGCAAAGTTTCCTTGGCTTAGCCAGTTTCTATCATAGATTCGTTAAGGATGTTAACACTATTGCATCCCCTTTGCATGCCTTGAGTAAGGAGAATGCACCATTTGTTTAGGGAACATACCAAGATACTGCATTTCATGAACTTAAGAATTTGCTTACACATGCTCCTTTGCTTGCTTTGCCTTTTGACAAAACTTTTGAAGTTCATTGTGATGCTAGCGGCAATGGTATAGGAGGTGTGTTGATGCAAGAGAAGCGCCCCATAGCTTAATTTAGTGAGAAACTTTCCGACGTGCAACTCAAGTATCCTATCAATGACAAAGAGTTATATTCTTTAGTGAGACTCTTGCATATGTGGGAACAATATCTTCGCCCTCATGAATTTGTCATTCATATCAACCATGAAACACTTAAGTACCTTAAGGGTCAAACTAAATTAATCAAGTGACATGCCAAATAGACTGAGTTTATTGAGTCATTTCCTTATGTTATCAAGTACATTAAAGGTAAGGAAAATGTTGTGGCGAATGCTTTATCCCACAACTACATGCTGTAACTCAACGTGAATTGAATGTCATTGGCTTTGAGCACATAAAAGACTTGTATGCGCATGATCCTACTTTTGCTATTCCTTATGCCAAATGTTTGACGCATACATCTTGGGAACGCTATTACATCAAGGATGATTATTTAATGAGAGCTAACAAACTTTCTATACCCGAGTCTTCTCTTCGTTTGTTACTTTTGCAAGAAGCTCATGGAGGAGGACTCACGGGTTACTTTGGACGCGACAAGACATACGCTACGCTCTCCAAGAACTACTTTTGGCCCAAGATGTTCTGTGACGTCTCTTGCTACACCAACCGATGCTCAACATGCCGCAAAGCTAAGTCTAAAGCTCAATCTCATGGTCTCTATATGCCACTTCCTATTCCGTATCACCCATGGGAAGATATTAGTATGGACTTTGTGCTTGGTTTGCCTAGAACTTGAAATGGCAAAGATTTCGTGTTTGTTGTTGTGGACCGTTTCTCTAAGATGGCACATTTTATTCCATGCAACAAGATAGACGATGCCTCACAAGTTACTAATCTCTTTTGTAGGAAAATTTTGCATCTACATGGAGTGCCAAAGACTATTGTTTCGGATCGCGACGTCATGTTCCTAAGCTACTTTTGGAAGACCCTATGCGCCAAGCTTGACATCAAGCTATTATTCTCTTCAGCATACCATCTACAAACTGATGGCCAAACGGAGGTCACGAACCAGACGCTATCTACTCTCCCACGTGTGTTGATCAAGAAGAACATAAAGGAGTGGGAAGAGTGTCTACCCATCGCCGAGTGCGCCTACAACCGCGCAAGACATTCGACTACCAGCAAGTCCCCCTTCGAGGTCGTCTATGCCTTCAATCTGTTATCCCCATAGGACATTCTACCTCTACCCCTACAAGAGCACATCAACATGGACGCTAGCGCTAGAGCGAGCTATCTCAAGAAGGTGCATGAAGATACAAGGCATATAATCGAGCGCCTAGTCCAATGCCTCGCGACCAAGATCAACATCAACAAGAACACCATGATATTCAACAAAGGAGATCTTGTGTGGCTACACCTTCGCAAGGAACGCTTCCCCAACGAATGCAAGTCCAAGCTTCTACCTCGAGCCGATGGACCCTTCAAGGTGATAGAATTCTACAACAACAATGCCTACAAGATCAACATCCCACACGACAAGTACTCCGTAAGCGACATATTCAACGTCAAGGATCTCTCTCCCTACCTTGGTGATGAGGCTTTCGATCCGAGGTCGGATCTTTCCCAAGGGGGGAAGGGGAGATGATGCGGAGCATCCTACGGTCATCCCCATGGACCTACATTCGTCTGTTATGACACCACATGGACCAATGACAAGAGCTTGAGAAAGGGCTATCGAAACTAAGGAACTCGTTCCTGTTCGAACTACCACTTTCTACATGTGAGACATGGCTACTAACTCAAGCGGAGACCCTATGTGCGATCAAGTACTTAGAGGGAAGCTACGGAGCAACTACATCCATCGGACAAGACGGTGAGGACACCAAGTACAAGGACCAAGAGAAGCAGCTTCCAGAAAACCTATAGCCACCAGACGACTGGACCGGACGGGACGTCCAACGCTTGAAGCGCCAGTGAGCCAGCCCAAGTCCCAGCCAGCATACACTACAGCGACCAGACGACCGACACAGACCAGACGTCCGACACCTCCCAGCCACCGAATGATCGAGCCCCTCCAAACATCCGGTGTCACCCAATAGAAGGGAAATTAACGGAAGTACTAAGACCTCCGGACGACCAACGACCGGACATCCGATCCCAACCGGAAATCCGACGTCGACCCATCCGAGTCAAAGCGCCGGATGTTCGATCCCTATGGAACGACCGGACCCTCATGAGCCACCGGACGTCCGGTAGCTGCTTGACGACCGTCGCCTGTCTGCGCACAGCGTGTTGGGCCAAGGCCCATGTACCCCTTCGTCCACTTAGACTATATATACTCCTCCTCCTCCCTCTTTCTAGGGTTAGCAAAGGATTAGCTCATTTTAGAGATAGAGCTTTGCTCATCCACTTGATACAGACTCCATTGGAGATCGAGGCCTCCGCGGAGAAGATCCCAAGTAGATTCGAGATCCCACTAGGGAAGATCCCCTCGTGGATTCAAGACCCTGTTCTGGATCAAGAAGAACTACCGCCTCTTGTATCGTCCTTTGTTGGGTTCGAATCTTGTATCATTCTTTATCTTCATGGATCTAGCACATGTGTGATTGTTCTCATTGATTTGAGTGTTTCCCCTCATGATTTCCCTTGTATTCATCGTGTTGCTCATAGGATCCCCTCCATTTCGTGAAAGATCGGCCCAAGGGTTCCCACCCTACATCACTCGGCCTCAGCGCCGGCCTGGTCCTGCCACATGCTGGCCTGGCGGGTCTCATCCTCGCCGAGCGCCACTTTGAGGTTGGCAATTTCTTGCCGAAGCTCCTCACGCTCCACCTCGAAGGCGTCCTCCTGCAGGTTCAACTCCTTGTTATGCTCATCAACGAGCTTCGAGCGGTCATCCGCTGCCTTCGCATCAGCGTCCGCTTGGATATTCTTCTCCTTAGCCTCTAGCTGAGCATCGGCTTTGGAGACGCGCTTCGCATGGGCCTCTTGGGTGGCAGCCACCTTACGCCCCAGCGCCTCTAGACGCTCGCGCTCCACGGCCTGCTTAGTCAACATCTTCGCCAGGTCAGACTCGCGGTCCACAAGCTTCTCCTCATGGGTTTTGAGTTCGTCCTCCTGCGATTGCAACTGTTGCGACTGTGTGGCTTGTTCATCCTGGAATGCCTTCAAGCCGTCCTCCGCCTTTTTGCAGTACTTGGCGGCCGTCTCGGCCTTCATGAGTGCAGATGCTTGAGGCACTTTCGCTTGGTGGCTGCCTTTTTGCTCTCCGCGCGGGCAACCTCATTCTGACGCTGGTCCGCATGCATAGCAAGGTCAAGCTGGCGCTACCCATCGGCGAGCTTTAGGCGCTCCTCAGCAAGTCCTGCCTTGGTGTCCTTGAAGTCCGCCTCGAGCCGATCGAGCGTGTCCCTTGCATCGCTCAAAGACCCGCACCTGAGCAGGGCGCGGCACCTCACAAGCGTGAGGGCATGGCCCGGGCTCGGCTCCTCGT
Source organism: Triticum dicoccoides (assembly GCF_002162155.2). NCBI lineage: Eukaryota > Viridiplantae > Streptophyta > Magnoliopsida > Poales > Poaceae > Triticum > Triticum dicoccoides. The sequence continues at coordinate 228,694,179 of NC_041389.1, read as the reverse complement.
CGCCCACGGTCACCAAAGCCAAAGATGCCCTAG
>NC_041389.1:228659063-228693832 GCF_002162155.2 Triticum dicoccoides | reverse complement strand
GTACTTCCTTTGTGCTCGGCTGCTATGGCACGCCACAGGGGCTCACCGTGCCATCCTCGGGAGCATTGGAAGTTGGTGCGGCCTATAGGTATTCAGTTGCACACCCCGCGTTGCTCGTCGTATCACTGAGGGGGGCGACAAGTGGGAGGTTGGGCACTTTTTCCTTCCCTGCGGCCGCCTCCCCTTCGGTAGCGGGCCCATCAAGCGACATACCCCTGCTTCCGGCAACGGGCACTAAGGGTCGCCTCGCCTTGGCCTGAGGGGTCGCGCCCACTTGTGGTGACTTCTCTTCATGTATTCACCGTGTGCTAATGCTTTGTTCCGGTTCTCTATTAAAAGGAGGCCTTAATACCCCATTGCCATGAGAAGGGTAGGACAAAAGATGTCATGCAAGTTCTTTCCATAAGCACGTATGACTATTTACTGAATACATGCCTATAATATATTTGTGAACTGGAGCTAGTGTCGTATCGCCCTAGGTCATGACATTTATATGATGAATATCATCCACTGAATTCATTGATCAAATGCCTATGAATTTCTCTCATATTACTCTTGCTAAGTTACCATTGCTTTCACTTTTACTGTTACTATTGTTGTTGCTACTATTATCAAAACTATCATACTACTTAGCTACTGATCACTCTACTGCAGATAATTAATCTCTAGGTGTGGTTGAATTGACAACTCGGCTGCTAATACTTGCAAATATTCTTTGGCTCCCCTTGTGTCGAATTAATAAATTTAGGTTGAATACTCTTGTTGGAGAACGTAGCAAAAATTCAAAATTTTCCTATGAGTCACCAAGATCTATCTATGGAGAAACTAGCAACGAGAGAGGGAAGTGCATCTACATACCCTTGTAGATCACTAAGCGAAAGCGTTCAAGAGAACGGGGTTGAAGGAGTCATACTCATCGTGATCCAAATCATCGGAGATCCTAATGCCGAACGGACGGCACCTCCGCGTTCAACACACGTGCAGCCCGGTGACGTCTCCCATGCCTTGATCCAGCAAGGAGAGAGGGAGAGGTTGAGGAAGACTCCGTCCAGCAGCAGCACAACGGCATGGTGGTGATGGAGTAGCGTGGCAATCCAGCAGGGCTTCGCCAATCACCGCAAGAGACGAGGAGGGAGAGAGGTAGGGCTACGCCAGGGAGAGGTCAAAACTCTTGTGTATGGCAGCCCCAGAACCTCAAGTATATATAGGGGAGAGGGAGGGGGTGCGCCCCCTCTTGGGTTCCCACCACAAGGGGTGCGACAGCCCCAAACCCATCTAGGGTGGCGGCCAAAGGGGGAGAGGGGAAAACTTGCCCCCCAAGTAAGGTGGAGGCGCCCCCTCCCCAAACCCTAGGCGCCTTGGGCCCTGGTGGGGGGCGCACCAGCCCACCTGGGGCTGGTCCCCTCCCACACATGGCCCATGCAGCCCTCTGGGGCCGGTGGCCCCACCTGGTGGACCCCCAGGACACTCCCGGTGGTCCTGGTACGTTACCGATAGCACCCGAAACTTTTCCGGTGACCAAAACAGGACTTCCCATATATAAATCTTTACCTCCGGACCATTCTGGAACTCCTCATGACATCCGGGATCTCATCCGGGACTCCGATCAACATTCGGTAACCACATACAAACTTCCTTTATAACCCTAGCATCATCGAACCTTAAGTGTGTAGACCCTACGGGTTCGGGAGACACGTAGACATGACCGAGACAACTCTCCGGCCAATAACCAACAGCGGGATCTGGATACCCATGTTGGCTCCCACATGTTCCACGATGATATCATCGGATGAACAACGATGCCGAGGATTCAATCAATCCCGTATTCAATTCCCTTTGTCTAGCGGTATAGTACTTGGCCGAGATTCGATCGTCGGTATCCCGATACCTTGTTCAATCTCGTTACCGGCAAGTCTCTTTACTCGTTCCGTAACACATCATCCCGTGATCAACCCCTTGGTCACATTGTGCACATTATGATGATGTCCTACCGAGTGGGCCCAGAGATACCTCTCCGTCACACGGAGTGACAAATCCCAGTCTCGATTCGTGCCAACCCAACAGACACTTACGGAGATACCCATAGTGCACCTTTATAGCCACCCAGTTACTTTGTGATGTTTGGTACACCCAAAGCATTCCTATGGTATCCGGGAGTTGCACAATCTCATGGTCTAAGGAAATGATACTCGACATTAGAAAAGCTTTAGCAAACGAACTACACAATCTTTGTGCTAGGCTTACGATTAGGTCTTGCCCATCACATCATTCTCCTAATGATGTGATCATGTTATCAACGACATCCAATGTCCATGGTCAGGAAACCGTAACCATCTATTGATCAATGAGCTAGTCAACTAGAGGCTTACTAGGGACATGGTGTTGTCTATGTATCCACACATGTATTTGAGTTTCCTATCGATACAATTATAGCATGGATAATAAACGATTATCATGAACAAGGAAATATAATAATAATAACTAATTTATTATTGTCTCTAGGGCATATTTCCAACAGTCTCCCACTTGCACTAGAGTCAATAATCTAGTTCACATCGCCATGTGATTAACACTCACAGGTCACATCGCCATGTGACCAACATCCAAAGAGTTTACTAGTGTCACTAAACTAGTTCACATCATCATGTGATTAAGACTCAATGAATTTTGGGGTTTGATCATGTTTTGCTTGTGAGAGAGGTTTTAGTTAACGGGTCTGCAACATTCAGATCCGTATGTACTTCGCAAATCTCTAGGTCATATTGTAAATGCTGCTTCCACGCTCCACTTGGAGCTATTCCAAATGGTTGCTCCAATATACGTATCCGATTTGCTACTCAGAGTCATTCAAATAGGTGTTAAAGCTTGCATCATGTAACCCTTTACACCGAACTCTTTATCACCTCCATAATCGAGAAACATGTCCTTATTACTCCAAGGATTTTTTTGACCGCTGTCTGGTGATCCACTCCTTGATCACCTTTCTACCCTCTTGCCAGACATGTGGCAAGGCACACATCAGGTGCGGTACTCAGCATGGCATACCGTATAGAGCCTATGACAAAAGCATAGGGGACGACCTTCGTCCTTCCTCTTTCTTCTGCCGTGGTCGAGCTTTAAGTCTTAACTTCATACCTTACAACTCAGGCAAGAAATCCTTCTATTACTGATCCATCTTGAACACCTTCAAGATCATGTCAAGGTACGTGCTCATTTGAAAGTACCATTAAGCGTTTTGATCTATCCTCATAGATCTTAATGCTCAATGTTCAAGCAGCTTAATCCAGGTTTTCTATTGAAAAACACTTTTCAAATAACCCTATATGCTTTCCATAAATTCTACATCATTTCTGATCCACAATATGTCAACAACATATACTCATCAGAAATTCTATAGTGCTCCCACTCACTTCTTTGGAGATACAAGTTTCTCATAAACTTTGTATAAACCCAAAATCTTTGATCATCTCATCAAAGTGTATATTCTGACTCTGAGATGCTTGCTCTAGTCCATGGAAGGATCACTGGAGCTAGCATATCTTTTAGCATCCTTAGGATCGACAAAACCATTCTGATTGTATCACATACAACCTTTCCTTACGAAAACTGGTAAGGAAACTCGTTTTGACATCCATCTGCTAGATTTCATAAATGTAGCTAATGCTAACATGATTCCGACGGACTTAAGCATCGCTACGGATGAGAAAATCTCATCGTAGTCAACTCCTTGAACTTGTGAAAAACTCTTCGCCACAAGTCGAGCTTCATAGATGGTGACATTACCGTCCACGTCCGTCTTCTTCTTAAAGATCCATTTATCTCAATGGCTTGCCAATCATCGGGCAAGTTCACCAAAGTCTATGCTTTGTTCTGATACATGGATCCTATCTTGGATTTCATGGCTTCTAACCATTTGTAGGAATATGGGCCCACCATTGCTTCTCCATAGCTCGCAGGTTCATTGTTGTCTAGCAAGATGACCTTCAAGACAGGATTACTGTACTACTCTGAAGTAGTACGCATCCTTGTCACCCTATGAGGTACGGTAGTGACTTGATCTGAGGCTTCATGATCACTATCATCAGCTTCCACTTCAATTGGTGTAGGTGACACAGGAACAACTTCCAGTGCCCTGCTACACACTAGTTGTAGTGACGGTTCAGTAACCATATCAAGTCTCCACCATCCTCCCACTCAATTCTTTCGAGAGAAACTTTTCTCGAGAAAGGACCCGTTTCTAGAAACAATCACTCTTGCTTCCGGGTCTGAAATAGGAGGTATACCCAACTGTTTTGGGTATTCTATGAAGATGCATTTATCCGCTTTGGGTTCGAGCTTATCAGCCTAAAACTTTTCCGCATAAGCGTCGCATCCCCAAACATTTAAGGAACAACAGCTTAGGTTTCTCCAAACCATAGTTCATACGGTGTCGTCTCAACGGAGTTACGTGGTGCCCTATTTAAAGTGAATGTGGTTGTCTCTAATGCCTAACCCGTGAATGATAGTGGTAATTCGATAATAGACATCATGGTACGCACCATATCCAATAGGGTGCAACTATGATGTTTGGACACACCATCACACTATGGTGTTCCTGGCGGTATTAATTGTGAAACAATTTTCACACTGTCTTAATTGCATGCCAAAGCTCGTAACTCAGATATTCATCTCTATGATCATATCATAGATATTTTATCCTCTTGTCACGAAGATCTTCAACTTCACTCTGAAATTACTTGAACCATTCAATAATTCAGACTTGTGTGTTTCATCAAGTAAATATTCTCAGTACCTACTCAAATCATCTGTGAAGTAAGAACATAACGATTTCCACTACGTGCCTCAGCACTCATTGGACTGCACACATCAAAATATATTACTTCCAACAAGTTGCTTTCTTATTCCATTTCACTGGAACCGAGGTTTTCAGTCATCTTGCCCATATGGTATGATTTGCATGTCTCAAGTGATTCAAAATCAAGTGAGTCCAAACGGTCCATCTGTATGGAGTTTCTTCATGCATATACACCAATAGGCATGGTTCGCATGTCTCAAACCTTTTTCAAAAAACGAGTGAGTCCAAAGATCCATCAACATGGAGCTTCTTCATGCGTTTTATACAAATATGACTTACATGGCAGTGCCACAAGTAGGTGGTACTATCATTACTATCTTATATCTTTTGGCATGAACATGTGTATTACTACGGTCGAGATTCAATAAAGCATTCATTTTAGGTGCAAGACCATCGAAGGTATTATTCAAATAAAGAGAGTAACCATTATTCTCCTTAAATGAATAACCATATTGCGATAGACATAATCCAATCATGTATATGCTCAATGCAAACACCAAATAACAATTATTTAGGTTTAACACCAATCTCGATGGTAGAGGGAGCGTGCGATGCTTGATCACATCAAGCTTGGAAAAACTTCCAACACATATCGCCAGTTCACCTTTAGCTAGTCCCCGTTTACTCCGCAGCCTTTTATTTCGAGTTACTAACACTTAGCAACCGAACTGGTATCTAATACCCTGGTGCTACTAGGAGTACTAGTAAAGTACACATTAACATAATGTATATCCAATATACTTCTATTGACCTTGCCAGCCTTCTCATCTACCAAGTATCTAGGGTAATTCTGCTCCAGTGGTTGTTCCCCTTATTACAGAAGCACATAGTCTCGGGTTTGGGTTCAACCTTGGGTTTCTTCACTGGAGCAGCAGCTGATTTGCCGTTTCATGAAGTATCCCTTCTTGCCCTTGCCCTTCATGAAACTAGTGGTTTCACCAACCATCAACCATTGATGCTCCTTCTTGATTTCTACTTTCGCGGTGTCAAATATCGTGAGTATCTCAAGGATCATCATATCTATCCCTGATATGTTATAGTTCATCATGAAGCTCTAGTATCTTGGTGGCAATGACTTTGGAGAAACATCACTATCTCATCTGGAAGATCAACTCCCACTTGATTCAAGTGATTGTTGTACTCAGACAATCTGAGCACAAGCTCAACGATTGAGCTTTTCTCCCTTAGTTTGTAGGCTAAGAAACTCGTCGGAGGTCTTATACCTCTTGACGTGGGCACGAGCCTGAAATCCCAATTTCAGCCCTCGAAACGTCTCATATGTTTCGCGACGTTTCGAAATCGTCTTAGGTGCCTCAACTCTAAACCGTTTAACATTATTTAACTATCACGTAGTTATCAAAACGTGTGTGTCAGATGTTCGCAACATCCACAGACGACGTTCGAGGTTTAGCACACTGAGCGGTGCATTAAGGACATAAGCTTTCTATGAAGCAACAAGGACAATCCTCAGTTTACGGACCTAGTCCGCATAATCGCTACTATCAACTTTCAACTGAATTTTCTCTAGGATCATATCTAAACAGTAGAACTAAAGCGCGAGCTTACGACATAATTTCCAAAGATCTTTTGACTATGTTCAGGATAATTGAGTTCATCTTATGAACTCCCACTCAGATAGACATCCCTCTAGTCATCTAAGTGATTACATGATCCGAGTCAACTAGGCCGTGTCCGATCATCACGTGAGACGGACTAGTCAACATCGGTGAACATCTTCATGTTGATCGTATCTTCCATACGACTCATGCTCGACCTTTCGGTCTTCCGTGTTCCGAGGCCATGTCTGTACATGCTAGGCTCGTCAAGTCAACCTAAGTGTATTGCGTGTGTAAATCTGGCTTACACCCGTTGTATTCAAACGTTAGAATCTATCACACCCGATGATCACGTGGTGCTTCGAAACAATGAACCTTCACAACGGTGCACGGTTAGGGGTGTCGGTGTCAAAACCGGCGGATCTCGGGTAGGGGGTCCCGAACTGTGCGTCTAGGCGGATGGTAACAGGAGACAAGGGACACGATGTTTTTACCGAGGCTCGATGGAGGTAAAACCCTACTCCTGCTTGATTGATATTGATGATATGGGTAGTACAAGAGTGGATCTACCACGAGATCAAGGAGGCTAAACCCTAGAAGCTAGCCTATGGTATGATTGTTGTAATGGTTGTTGTCCTACGGACTAAAACCCTCCGGTTTATATAGACACCGGAGAGGGCTAGGGTTACACAGAGTCGGTTACAATGGTAGGAGATCTACATATCCGTATCGCCAAGCTTGCCTTCCATGCCAAGGAAAGTCCCATCCGGACACGGGACAGAGTCTTCAATCTTGTATCTTCATAGTCTTGGAGTCCGGCCGATGATGATAGTCCGGCTATCCGGACACCCCCTAGTCCAGGACTCCCTCAGTAGCCCCCGAACCAGGCTTCAATGACGATAAGTCCAGTGCGTATGTAGTCTTCGGCGTTGCAAGGCGGGTTCTCCTTTAAGTTCCATGTACCTGCCGAACAGTGTCCGGCTACCTTATCAATGTCGCACTTCTTGACTTCCACGCCCAATAATGGCCTTCTTCCACGCGTCGCACGAATGCGAAAAGCCAGGGTATCTTTTATGTTTTACCCCCTAGCTGCACAAATAATCTGCCTATAAGAGAGGCAAGAATCCAGATCCAAATCACACCATCTTTCTTCTGCGAGTACTCATCGGAGCGCCTCTGACCGAAAATCCATTCCATCATGGACCGTCGACACGGCTCCTCCTCTCGCGCTCCCAGCCCTCTGCCAGGAGATTGGCGGAGATGTTCTGTCCCGCACAACGAGCTGGTGACGCTCCAAGCGGAGGGATATCTCCCTCCGGCCTTCATGGTTCCGGTTCGAGCCGGGCTGGCCACCTACCAAGGTGGGAAGCAAGTGGAGGCTACCCCAAGTCCCAACAAAGGGGAGCGGGTATGCTTCGTCCCCTATCTGATAAGGGGGCTCGGATTTCCTATACATCCGTTCCTCCGCGGGCTCCTGGAGTTCTACAGACTCCAGCTCCATCACCTCACGCCCGCCTCAATCCTGCATATCGCGGGTTACATAGCTCTTTGCGAGTTATTTCTGGGCGTCGAGCCCCATTTTGCGCTGTGGAGGAGGTTGTTCTACCTCGTACCCCGCTCTCACGAGGGGTCCATATATCAAGTGGGCGGTGCCGAAATATGGCGCATCGCCGGGACCGGATACCCATTCGGAACCCCTAAGAAGGCGTCCGAAGATTGGCCTTCAGAATGGTTTTACGTAGAAGACGCTCCGCTGCCGGACCCTGCTCGGATCGGCCTCCCGGAGTTCAGTAATGCTCCTTTGAAGAAACGCCTTAGCTGGCGCCAACGGAGCCCCCAGCTTGAGGAAGACAAGAGCGTCCATTATTTGATGGGCCGGGTAAGGTTACTGGCCCATTCTGGGTTGACCATAATTGGAGTCATGGCAACCTGCATTATGCGGGGGGTGCAGCCGCTTCAATACAGGGGCCACCCTATGTGGGATTTCAACGGGGAGGACGATGCCACCCGCCATGGCCGCAAAGAGCCGGGATCGGCCGAAGACCTGGCGAAGATCCTGTCCGGCCTGTACAAGGGGGAGAAGGAGGATTTCCTCCAGACGAGCCTGTTGAATGGGTTCTCCATGGATAACCCTCGGCGTTGGGTAAGCGAACACTTTGTGTGCCCGACCCATGCTTTCAAAGTTTAAGTTTCTTATATTATGCTTTCGACGCAGGAGCTGCGTCGGGTTGTGGAGGGCATGCTTAGTCCAGCTCCGCAACCCGAGGATCCAGAGAGATCCCAGGATCCGGCCTCCGAAGAGGACCCGGACATAAAGGTGGAGCTAATCGACGGGGTGTTCCACCAGCTCAGCATGGATAATGCTTTAGTCGCCATTACGGCTGACTACCCTGGACTATATCTAGCTTCCCAGGTGATTGTGACCGAAGTCCTAACACCATTATTTCTTCCTTGCTCATTTCTGACCATCGTATATGATGGCGCTTTGCAGGAGGCGCCTTCAAGGCGGGAAGCCGGGCCCGCGGCGGCTGACCAACAAGGGTCAGTCCGGCCCAGTAGGCCGAAAAGGAGCACGGCGCGGATTGAAACGTCGCCGCAAAGGTACAGCTCACGGTTCGTTATTTAGAGCAACGTTCCTAGGAAGCGTTTGAATGCTCATGACTTTTGTAGGAGAAAAAGCGCCCGCCGGACTGCGGGCGTAGAGGTTGCCAACCCAGCCTCTACCAGCCAGGCTCCTGCACCTGGTCTGGAGGGGGAGGCGAGCGCAAGGCGCGAGCCGGATACTCCTCCAACGGAGGATGCGGACAGACTGTCCGCCACCAAGTCTGAGGTGGAGAGCGCCGTGAACCACAGGCGCCGCCAGGCAGTTTTTCGTGACGCGTGCTTCTCCCCTAAGGCGTTGAATGCCTTTAACACGGGGGACGCGTACCTCCGTGTTGCTCAAGATGGTTTGACCAGAGCCACGGAGCAGTATGTAAAAGACATACGGGTAAGAGATTTTAATAGTTGTATATGCCAGTAGCCCCCGAGACTTAAAGTAGTTATATTAACTGATTTAAGGATCATTTGAAATGCAGGATCTTACAAAGAAGAATACCCAACTGTCTCAGGAGCTGCAAGAGTGTAAGGCCCAAGTTGAGGCCGCACAGGCTGCCGCAGGAGGACACGCAGGGACCCCTCCTAGTAACACATTATTTGTTTTTTTAAAAGATAAGTGGTGTGTGGCGTGCGCGCAAGTCTAATAATGACATTGCAGGTGCTGCCGGACAAGATCCGGACAGGCAAGAGCTACTGCGCCAGCTGAAGGCCGGAGAGAGGGTGCTGACGAGGGTGCAGCAGGAAAGGAACAAGCTCCAGGATGCCCACGCCCAGCTTAGAGAAGAGCTGAAAGGTGTTTGGGCCGAGCTGTCTGGCTCCGTTAAGGAGAATCAGCGACTTCGTCGCGGCATCTATAGTAAGTGCTTTAGCGAATTCCTTTCAAAAAAAGAGTTCGGCGAGGAAGTCAATTGACAAAATATGTCTGTAGGTATACTCACAGGTCGCCCTGCGGAGGAGATGCCCGTATCGACGGGTGATCAACTTCCCGAGCTGGTGCAACTGCTCGAACGAGTTCGGCAGGCAATGAGCGGCGTCGTCCAGGCTTTATGGCCATCCCTCTCCCTAGCCGAGGGCCTTGGAGAGCTTGCGAAGAAGCTCCAGGGAGTGCGGCAGCGCTTCCGTTTATGGAAGATTTCGGCCTGCCGCCAAGGTGCCAGGGAGGCCTGGGCCATGGTGAAGACGCGGTACAAGAAGGCGGATCCCAACCACATGGCCGAGGTCGAACCTGTGGGGCCCAATGGGAAGGAGATCCCTGTGAGTTTAGTATACGGCCAAGTAGAGTTGGCCGCTAAATTTTCCCAACGGGACTGTAAGTTAGATAGCCTGTTAGACGGGATTGAGGAGGAATACAGTCAGTCGATTTGACAATGTATTTTAAAATGACATGTAAAATGCCTTCTAGCCGGATTGTAGATTGTTTGTCTTTGCCGACCTTTTCGCTTCAACCTCGGGACCCTAGAGTCCGGAGTGTGTCCGAATACCTTCTCGGTTAAGAAACAACCGGGGCATGCATGGAGACCAGGCGTAGGGGTCATTAGTGCTTTATCATACAAGTGCCCAACTAGTTATGTTATATTACATGGTTAGTAAGAAACATCTTCCAGGGAGAATAGTTCCGTTAAGGGTTCCTTTCCCTGGGTGGCATGCCCTAAAGTGCATGTCCGGACTGCGAAAAGAGCAGGATAACATCTGGGGGCAGATAAATAAATTGATAAAAAATCATCTTTCAAGTCACCGACCGAGTATTCCCTTAAGAACGCTAGCTTTCGGCTTCACCCAGTCTGAGGTACACATCTGGCTGACCCGGCAGTAACAATCGCAGAGGTGCTCCCTTTACCTCCTAGCCGAACAATCGGGAACGTAGGGGTAAGCACAGGAGCCAGGCAACCCAGCTTGGCCAAAACTTAAGTCATATCGATGCATATAATGGTGAATAAAAGGTACACGTGGAAGTTTGACACGCGTGCTGGGCATGAAGCCCTTATAATTAAGCTTCTGGTGAGGAAGCCCCCAGGTATAATGAGTGCGAATAGCACATCAATTGTGTGCGAACGATGCGAAGTAAGCCTTTTAAGGCTTTGATGAATAGGGGTGAGAGAAAAAAGAGAAACAAAAGACAGCTGAAGTGTAAAAAATTTGGACGGGGGAAGGGGACGAACTCTTAGTCCGACGCTAGGCATAGAATCTTCGGAGGCGGGCTGCGTTCCATGGGTTCAGCTCGAGTCGGTTGTCCGAAACCCTACCCATCTCGAGGCTCAAGGGCCGAGAAGTTTCCAAATTTGGAAGCTTGGATTGCTGGATGTTGCCCAACGAGTCCGGTCCGATGCCTGACTTTAGGTTTAGTGCTTGATCGAAGTCCGCCCCTCCGCGGGAATCCGGCATGGAGGGTTCGGGAGCCCGGACATGATTAGTTTTCAATACAGGAGAAGATTCGTCGCGTTGTTCCTCTACCACTGCAACGTGGTGGGTGACCTGGGGAGAGTTAATCTCTCTCAGATCGGTTTTAAGCCCAATCTGATTGTAGTCTGTAGCGACTCCCAGGGCGGCGATGCAATCCAAGAGCTCGTTTACGGACGAGAGCTCTATTGGATCCAGCCGCTCGGCGAATTCCAAGCTGACGTGAAGATTGCTTTTGACAACTTGAGAGGTCATTGTCGAAGCGGTGGCCTGACAGGCGGTCATAAGAAAACCACCTAGCCAGATAGTTTGGCTGGCGGCCAAGGCTCCTTTGGCGAAGATACCGTCCTTGAAGACGGGAAGAGGCATCCTTCCTATCGGTGACGGCACAGAGGAACTCTCAATGAAAGCACCAATGTCGGTGTCAAAACCGGCGGATCTCGGGTAGGGGGTCCCGAACTGTGCGTCTAGGCGGATGGTAACAGGAGACAAGGGACACGATGTTTTTACCTAGGTTCGGGCCCTCTCGGTGGAGGTAAAACCCCACTCCTGCTTGATTTATATTGATGATATGGGTAGTACAAGAGTGGATCTACCACGAGATCAAGGAGGCTAAACCCTAGAAGCTAGCCTATGGTATGATTGTTGTAATGGTTGTTGTCCTACGGACTAAAACCCTCCGGTTTATATAGACACTGGAGAGGGCTAGGGTTACACAGAGTCGATTACAATGGTACGAGATCTACATATCCATATCGCCAAGCTTGCCTTCCACGCCAAGGAAAGTCCCATCCGGACACAGGACGGAGACTTCAATCTTGTATCTTCATAGTCTTGGAGTCCGGCCGATGATGATAGTCCGGCTATCCGGACACCCCCTAGTCCAGGACTCCCTCAAGGGGGAACACTTTTCTTGAAATTATTTCGAGGGATCATCTTATTTAAGCTACCGTCGTTCTAAGCAAATAAGATGTAAAACATGATAAACATCACATGCAATCAAATAGTGACATGATATGGCCAATATCATATTGCTCCTTTGATCTCCATCTTCGGGGCGCCATGATCATCTTCGTCACCGGCATGACACCATGATCTACATCATCATGATCTCCATCATCGTGTCTTCATGAAGTTGTCACGCCAACAACTACTTCTACTTCTATGGCTAACGCATTTAGCAATAAAGTGAAGTAATTTACATGGCGTTCTTCAATGACACGCAGGTCATACAAAAAATAAAGACAACTCCTATGGCTCCTGCCGGTTGTCATGCTCATCGACATGCAAGTCGTGATTCCTATTACAAGAACATGATCATCTCATACATCACATATATCATTCATCACATCCTTTGGCCATATCACATCACAAAACACTTGCTGCAAAAACAAGTTAGACGTCCTCTAATTGTTGTTGCAAGTTTTTATGTGGCTTCTATAGTTGCTCTAGCAAGAACGTTTCTTACCTACGTAAAACCACAACGTGATATGCCAATTTCTATTTACCCTTCATAAGGACCCTTTTCATCGAATCCGCTCCAACTAAAGTGGGAGAGACAGACACCCTCTAGCCACCTTATGCAACTAGTGCATGTCAGTCGGTGGAACCTGTCTCACATAAGCGTACGTGTAAGGTCGGTCCGGGCCGCTTCATTCCATGATGCCGCCGAAGCAAGAAAAGACTAGTAGTGGCATGAAAATTAACAACATCTACACCCACAACTGCTTTATGTTCTACTCGTGCATAGTAACTACGCATAGACCTAGCTCTGATACCACTGTTGGAGAACGTAGCAGAAACTCAAAATTTTCCTACGAGTCACCAAGATCTATCTATGGAGAAACTAGCAACGAGAGAGGGGAGTGCATCTAGATACCCTTGTAGATCGCTAAGCGGAAGCGTTCAAGAGAACGGGGTTGAAGGATTCGTACTCATCGTGATCAAAATCACCAGAGATCCTAATGCCGAACGGACGACACCTCCGCGTTCAACACACGTGCAGCCCGGTGACGTCTCCCATGCCTTGATCCAGCAAGGAGAGAGGGAGAGGTTGAGGAAGACTCCATCCAGCAGCAGCACAACGACATGGTGGTGATGGAGGAGCGTGTCAATCCAGCAGGGCTTTGCCAAGCACCGCAAGAGACGAGGAGGGAGAGAGGTAGGGCTGTGCCAGGGAGAGGTCAAAACTCTTGTGTATGGCAGCCCCAGAACCTCAAGTATATATAGGGGAGAGGGAGGGGGTGCGCCCCCTCTAGAGTTCCCACCACAAGGGGAGCGGCAGCCCCAAACCCATCTAGGGTGGCGTCCAAAGGGGGAGAGGGGGAAACTTGCCCCCCAAGTAAGGTGGAGGCGCCCCCTCCCCAAACCCTAGGCGCCTTGGGCCCTGGTGGGGGGGTGCACCAGCCTACCTGGGGCTGGTCCCCTCCCACACTTGTCCCATGCAGCCCTCTGGGGCCGGTGGCCCCACCTGGTGGACCCCCAAGACCCTCCCGGTGGTCCTGGTACATTACCGATAGCACCCGAAACTTTTCCGGTGACCAAAACAGGACTTCCCATATATAAATCTTTACCTCCGGACCATTCCGGAACTCCTCGTGACGTCTGGGATCTCATCCGGGACTCCGAACAACATTTGGTAACCACATACAAACTTCCTTTATAACCCTAGCGTCATCGAACCTTAAGTGTGTAGACCCTACGGGTTCGGGAGACACGTAGACATGACCGAGACAACTCTCCGGCCAATAACCAACAGCGGGATCTGGATACCCATGTTGGCTCCCACATGTTCCACGATGATCTCATCAGATGAACAACGATGTCGAGGATTCAATCAATCTCGTATTCAATTCCCTTTGTCTAGCGGTATAGTACTTGCCCGAGATTCGATCGTCGGTATCCTGATACCTTGTTCAATCTCGTTACCAGCAAGTCTCTTTACTCGTTCCGTAACACATCATCCCGTGATCAACCCCTTGGTCACATTGTGCACATTATGATGATGTCCTACCGAGTGGGCCCAGAGATACCTCTCCGTCACACGGAGTGACAAATCCCAGTCTCGATTCGTGCCAACCCAACAAACACTTTCGGAGATACCCATAGTGCACCTTTATAGCCACCCAGTTACGTTGCGACGTTTGGTACACCCACAGCATTCCTACGGTATCCGGGAGTTGCACAATCTCATGGTCTTAGGAAATGATACTCGACATTAGAAAAGCTTTAGCATAGGAACTACACGATCTTTGTGCTAGGCTTAGGATTGGGTCTTGTCCATCACATCATTCTCCTAATGATGTGATCCCGTTATCAACAACATCCAATGTCCATGGTCAGGAAACCGTAACCATCTATTGATCAACGAGCTAGTCAACTAGAGGCTTACTAGGGACATGGTGTTGTCTATGTATCCACACATGTATCTGAGTTTCCTATCAATACAATTATAGCATGGATAATAAACGATTATCATGAACAAAGAAATATAATAATAATAACTAATTTATTATTGCCTCTAGGGCATATTTCCAACAGTGTCCCACTTGCACTAGAGTCAATAATCTAGTTCACATCGCCATGTGATTAACACTCATAAGTCACATCGCCAAGTGACCAACATCCAAAGAGATTACTAGTGTCACTAAACTAGTTCACATCATCATGTGATTAGGACTCAATGAATTCTGGGGTTTGATCATGTTTTGCTTGTGAGAGAGGTTTTAGTCAACGGGTCTGCAACATTCAGATCCGTATGTACTTCGCAAATCTCTAGGTCATATTGTAAGTGCTACTTCCACGCTCCACTTGGAGCTATTCCAAATGGTTGCTCCACTATACGTATCCGGTTTGCTATTCAGAGTCATTCGCATAGGTGTTAAAGCTTGCATCGACGTAACCCTTTACGCCGAACTCTTTATCACCTCCATAATCGAGAAACATGTCCTTATTACTCCAAGGATTTTTTTGACCGCTGTCTGGTGATCCACTCCTTGATCACCTTTGTACCCTCTTGCCAGACATGTGGCAAGGCGCACATCAGGTGCGGTACTCAGCATGGCATACCGTATAGAGCCTATGACAAAAGCATAGGGGATGACCTTCGTCCTTCCTCTTTCTTCTGCCGTGGTCGAGCTTTAAGTCTTAACTTCATACCTTACAACTCAGGCAAGAAATCCTTCTTTGACTGATCCATCTTGAACACCTTCAAGATCATGTCAAGGTACGTGCTCATTTGACAGTACCATTAAGCGTTTTGATCTATCCTCATAGATCTTGATGCTCAATGGTCAAGCAGCTTAATCCAGGTTTTCTATTGGAAAACACTTTTCTCATAACCCTATATGCTTTCCATAAATTCTACATCATTTCTGATCCACAATATGTCAACAACATATACTCATCAGAAATTCTATAGTGCTCCCACTCACTTCTTTGGAGATACAAGTTTCTCATAAACTTTGTAGAAACCCAAAATCTTTGATCATCTCATCAAAGCGCATATTCTGACTCCGAGATGCTTTCTCTAGTCCATGGAAGGATCGCTGGAGCTAGCATACCTTTTAGCATCCTTAGGATCGACAAAACCTTTCTGATTGTATCACATACAACCTTTCCTTACGAAAACTGGTAAGGAAACTCGTTTTGACATCCATCTGCCAGATTTCATAAATGCAGCTAATGCTAACATGATTCTGACGGACTTAAGCATCGCTACGAATGAGAAAATCTCATCGTAGTAAACTCCTTGAACTTGTGAAAAACTCTTCACCACAAGTCGAGCTTCGTATATGGTGACATTACCGTCCACGTCTGTCTTCTTCTTAAAGATCCATTTATCTCAATGGCTTGCCGATCATCGGGCAAGTTCACCAAAGTCTATGCTTTGTTCTGATACATGGATCCTATCTTGGATTTCATGGCTTCTAACCATTTGTCGGAATATGGGCCCACCATCGCTTCTCCATAGCTCGCAGGTTCATTGTTGTCTAGCAACATGACCTTCAAGACAGGATTACTGTACTACTCTGAAGTAGTACGCATCCTTGTCACCCAATGAGGTACGGTAGTGACTTGATCCGAGGCTTCATGATCACTATCATCAGCTTCCACTTCAATTGGTGTAGGTGCCACAGGAAGAACTTCCCGTGCCCTGCTACACACTAGTTGTAGTGACGGTTCAATAACCATATCATGTCTCCACCATCCTCCCACTCAATTCTTTCGAGAGAAACTTTTCTCGAGAAAGGACCCGTTTCTAGAAACAATCACTCTTGCTTACGAGTCTGAAATAGGGGGTATACCCAACTATTTTGGGTATTCTAGGAAGATGCATTTATCCGCTTTGGGTTCGAGCTTATCAGCCTAAAACTTTTCCGCATAAGCGTCGCAGCCCCAAACTTTTAAGGAATAATAGCTTAGGTTTCTCCAAACCATAGTTCATATGGTGTCGTCTCAACGGAGTTACGTGGTGCCCTATTTAAAGTGATTGTGCTTGTCTCTAATGCCTAACCCATGAATGATAGTGGTAATTCGATAAGAGACATCATGGTACGCACCATATCCAATAGGGTGCAACTATGATGTTCGGACACACCATCACACTATGGTGTTCCAGGCGGTATTAATTGTGAACCAATTTCCACACTGTCTTAATTGTGTGCCAAAGCTCGTAAGTCAGATATTCATCTCTATGATCATATCATAGATATTTTTTCCTCTTGTCACGAATATCTTCAATTTCACTATGAAATTACTTGAACCATTCAATAATTTAGACTTGTGTGTTTCATCAAGTAAATATTCTCAGTACCTACTCAAATCATCTATGAATTAAGAACATAACGATATCCACTGCGTGCCTCAGCACTCATTGGACTGCACACATCAAAATGTATTACTTCCAACAAGTTGCTTTCTTATTCCATTTCACTGAAACCGAGGTTTTCAGTCATCTTGCCCATATGGTATGATTTGCATGTCTCAAGTGATTCAAAATCAAGTGAGTCCAAACGGTCCATCTGCATGGAGTTTCTTCATGCATATACACCAATAGACATGGTTCGCATGTCTCAAACCTTTTTCAAAAAACGAGTGAGTCCAAAGATCCATCAACATGGAGCTTCTTCATGCGTTTTATACCAATATGACTTACATGGCAGTGCCACAAGTAGGTGGTACTATCATTACTATCTTATATCTTTTGGCATGAACATGTGTATTACTACGATCGAGATTCAATAAACCATTCATTTTAGGTGCAAGACCATTGAAGGTATTATTCAAATAAAGAGAGTAACCACTATTCTCCTTAGATGAATAACCGTATTGCGATAGACATAATCCAATCATGTCTATGCTCAATGCAAACACCAAATAACAATTATTTAGGTTTAACACCAATCTCGATGGTAGAGGGAGCGTGCGATGCTTGATCACATCAAGCTTGGAAAAACTTCCAACACATATCGCCAGTTCACCTTTAGCTAGTCTCCGTTTACTCTGCAGCCTTTTATTTCGAGTTACTAACACTTAGCAACCGAACCGGCATCTAATACCCTGGTGCTACTAGGAGTACTAGTAAAGTACACATTAACATAATGTATATCCAATATACTTCTATCGACCTTGCCAGCCTTCTCATCTACCAAGTATCTAGGGTAATTCTGCTCCAGTGGCTGTTCCCCTTATTACAGAAGCACTTAGTCTCGGGTTTGGGTTCAACCTTGGGTTTCTTCACTAGAGCAGCAGCTGATTTGCCGTTTCATGAAGTATCCCTTCTTGCCCTTGCCCTTCTTGAAACTAGTGGTTTCACCAACCATCAACCATTGATGCTCCTTCTTGATTTCTACTTTCACGGTGTCAAATATCATGAATATCTCAAGGATCATCATATCTACCCCTGATATGTTATAGTTCATCATGAAGCTCTAGTAGCTTGGTGGCAATGACTTTGGAGAAACATCACTATCTCATCTGGAAGATCAACTCCCACTTGATTCAAGTGGTTGTTGTACTCAGACAATCTGAGCACAAGCTCAACGATTGAGCTTTTCTCCCTTAGTTTGTAGGCTAAGAAACTCGTCGGAGGTCTTATACCTCTTGACGTGGGCACGAGCCTGAAATCCCAATTTTAGCCCTCGAAACATCTCATATGTTTCGCTATGTTTCGAAATCGTCTTCGGTGCCTCAACTCTAAACCGTTTAACATTACTGAACTATCACATAGTTATCAAAACGTGTGTGTCAGATGTTCGCAACATCCACAGACGATGTTCGAGGTTCAGTACACTGAGCGGTGCATTAAGGACATAAGCTTTCTACGAAGCAACGAGGAGAATCCTTAGTTTACGGACCTAGTCCACATAATCGCTACTATCAACTTTCAACTAAATTTTCTCTAGGATCATATCTAAACAGTAGAACTAAAGCGCGAGCTTACAACATATTTTGCAAAGATCTTTTGACTATGTTCAGGATAATTGAGTTCATCTTATGAACTCCCACTCACATAGACATCCCTCTAGTCATCTAAGTGATTACATGATCTGAGTCAACTAGGCCGTGTCCGATCATCACGTGAGACGGACTAGTCAACATCGGTGAACATCTTCATGTTGATCGTATCTTCCATACGACTCATGCTCGACCTTTCGGTCTTCCGTATTCCGAGGCCATGTCTGTACATGCTAGGCTCGTCAAGTCATCCTAAGTGTATTGCGTGTGTAAATCTAGCTTACACCCGTTGTATTCAAACGTTAGAATCTATCACACCCGATCATCACGTGGTGCTTCAAAACAACGAACCTTCACAACGGTGCACAGTTAGGGGGAACACTTTTCTTGAAATTATTTCGAGGGATCATCTTATTTAAGCTACCGTCGTTCTAAGCAAATAAAATGTAAAGCATGATAAACGTCACATGCAATCAAATAGTGACATGATATGGCAAATATCATATTGCTCCTTTGATCTCCATCTTCGGGGCACCATGATCATCTTCGTCACCGGCATGACACCATGATCTACATCATCATGATCTCCATCATCGTGTCTTCATGAAGTTGTCATGCCAACGACTACTTCTACTTCTATGGCTAACGCGTTTAGCAATAAAGTAAAGTAATTTACATGGCGTTCTTCAATGACCCGCGGGTCATACTAAAAATAAAGACAACTCCTATGGCTCCTGCCGGTTGTCATGCTCATCGACATGCAAGACGTGATTCCTATTACAAGAACATGATCATCTCATACATCACATATATCATTCATCACATCCTTTGGCCATATCACATCACAAAACACTTGCTGCAAAAACAAGTTAGACGTCCTCTAATTGTTGTTGCAAGTTTTTACGTGGCTTCTATAGTTGTTCTAGCAAGAACGTTTCTTACCTACATAAAACCACAACGTGATATGCCAATTTCTATTTACCCTTCATAAGGACCCTTTTCATCGAATCCGCTCCAACTAAAGTGGGAGAGACAGACACCCGCTAGCCACCTTATGCAACTAGTGCATGTCAGTCGGTGGAACCTGTCTCATGTAAGCGTACGTGTAAGCTCGGTCCGGGCCGCTTCATCCCATGATGTCGCCGAAGCAAGATAAGACTAGTAGTGGCAAGAAAATTAACAACATCTACACCCACAACTGCTTTATGTTCTACTCGTGCATAGTAACTACGCATAGACCTAGCTCTGATACCACTGTTGGAGAACGTAGCAGAAATTCAAAATTTTCCTACGAGTCACCAAGATCTATCTATGGAGAAACTAGCAACGAGAGAGGGGAGTGCATCTACATACCCTTGTAGATCGCTAAGCGGAAGCGTTCAAGAGAATGGGGTTGAAGGATTCGTACTCATGGTGATCCAAATCACCGGAGATCCTAGTGCCGAACGAACGGCACCTCCGCGTTCAACACACGTGCAGCCCGGTGACGTCCCCCATGCCTTGATCCAGCAAGGAGAGAGGGAGAGGTTGAGGAAGACTCCGTCCAGCAGCAGCACAACGGCATGGTGGTGATGGATGAGCGTGTCAATCCAGCAGGGCTTCGCCAAGCACCGCAAGAGACGAGGAGGGAGAGAGGTAGGGCTGCGCCAGGGAGAGGTCAAAACTCTTGTGTATGGCAGCCCCAGAACCTCAAGTATATATAGGGGAGAGGGAGGGGGTGCGCCCCCTCTAGGGTTCCCACCCCAAGGGATGCGGCAGCCCCAAACCCATCTAGGGTGGCGGCCAAAGGGGGAGAGGGGGAAACTTGCCCCCCAAGTAAGGTGGAGGCGCCCCCTCCCCAAACCCTAGGCGCCTTGGGCCTCGGTGGGGGGCACACCAGCCCACCTGAGGCTAGTCCCCTCCCACACTTGGCCCATGCAGCCCTCTGGGGCCGGTGGCCCCACCTGGTGGACCACCAGGACCCTCCCGGTGGTCCCGGTACGTTACCGATAGCACCCGAAACTTTTCCGGTGACCAAAACAGGACTTCCCATATATAAATCCTTACCTCCAGACCATTCCGGAACTCCTCGTGACGTCCGGGATCTCATCCGGGACTCCGAACAACATTCGGTAAACACATACAAACTTCCTTTATAACCCTAGCGTCATCAAACCTTAAGTGTGTAGACCCTACAGGTTCGGGAGACACCTAGACATGACCGAGACAACTCTCCGGCCAATAACCAATAGCGGGATCTGGATATCCATGTTGGCTCCCACATGTTCCACGATGATCTCATCGGATGAACAACGATGTCGAGGATTCAATCAATCCCGTATTCAATTCCCTTTGTCTAGCGGTATAGTACTTGCCCGAGATTCGATCATCGGTAGCCCGATACCTTGTTCAATCTCGTTACCGGCAAGTCTCTTTACTTGTTCCGTAACACATCATCCCGTGATCAACCCCTTGGTCACATTGTGCACATTATGATGATGTCCTACCGAGTGGGCCCAGAGATACCTCTCCGTCACATGGAGTGAGAAATCCCAGTCTTGATTCGTGCCAACCGAATAGACACTTTCGGAGATACCCGTAGTGCACCTTTATAGCCACCCAGTTACGTTGCGACGTTTGGTACACCCAAAGCATTCCTACGGTATCCGGGAGTTGCACAATCTCATGGTCTAAGGAAATGATACTCGACATTAGAAAAGCTTTAGCATACGAACTACACGATCTTTGTGCTAGGCTTATGATTGGGTCTTGTCCATCACATCATTCTCCTAATGATGTGATCCCGTTATCAACGACATCCAATGTCCATGGTCAGGAAACCGTAACCATCTATTGATCAACGAGCTAGTCAACTAGAGGCTTACTAGGGACATGGTGTTGTCTATGTATCCACACATGTATCTGAGTTTCCTATCCATACAATTATAGCATGGATGATAAACGATTATCATGAACAAGGAAATATAATAATAATAACTAATTTATTATTGCCTTTAGGGCATATTTCCAACAGTCTCCCACCTGCACTAGAGTCAATAATCTAGTTCACATCGCCATGTGATTAACACTCACAGGTCACATCACCATGTGACCAACATTCAAAGAGTTTACTAGTGTCACTAAACTAGTTCACATCATCATGTGATTAGGACTCGATGAATTCTGGGGTTTGATCATGTTTTGCTTGTGAGAGAGGTTTTAGTCAACGGGTCTGCAACATTCAGATCCGTATGTACTTCGCAAATCTCTAGGTCATATTGTAAATGCTACTTCCACGCTCCACTTGGAGCTATTCCAAATGGTTGCTCCACTATATGTATCCTGTTTTCTACTCAGAGTCATTCGGATAGGTGTTAAAGCTTGCATCGCCGTAACCCTTTACGCCGAACTCTTTATCACCTCCATAATCGAGAAACATGTCCTTATTACTCCAAGGACAATTTTGACCGTTGTCTGGTGATCCACTCCTTGATCACGTTTGTACCCTCTTGCCAGACATGTGGCAAGGCACACATCAGGTGCGGTACTCAGCATGGCATACCGTATAGAGCCTATGACAAAAGCATAGGGGACGACCTTCGTCCTTCCTCTTTCTTCTGCCGTGGTTGAGCTTTAAGTCTTAACTTCATACCTTACAACTCAGGCAAGAAATCCTTCTTTGACTGATCTATCTTGAACACCTTCAAGATCATGTCAAGGTACGTGCTCATTTGAAAGTACCATTAAGCGTTTTGATCTATCCTCATAGATCTTGATGCTCAATGTTCAGCAGCTTAATCTAGGTTTTCTATTGAAAAACACTTTTCAAATAACCCTATATGCTTTCCGTAAATTCTACATCATTTCCGATCCACAATATGTCAACAACATATACTCATCAGAAATTCTACAGTGCTCCCACTCACTTCTTTGGAGATACAAGTTTCTCATAAACTTTGTATAAACCCAAAATCTATGATCATCTCATCAAGCGCATATTCTGACTCCGAGATGCTTGCTCTAGTCCATGGAAGGATCACTGGAGCTAGCATACCTTTTAGCATCCTTAGGATCGACAAAACCATTCTGATTGTATCACATACAACCTTTCCTTACGAAAACTGGTAAGGAAACTCGTTTTGACATCCATCTGCCAGATTTCATAAATGCAACTAATGCTAACATGATTCCGATGGACTTAAGCATCGCTACGGATGAGAAAATCTCATCGTAGTCAACTCCTTGAACTTGTGAAAAACTCTTCGCCACAAGTCGAGCTTCATAGACGGTGACATTACCGTCCACATCCGTCTTCTTCTTAAAGATCCATTTATCTCAATGGCCTGCCGATCATCGGGAAAGTTCACCAAAGTCTATGCTTTGTTCTGATACATGGATCATATCTTGGATTTCATGGCTTCTAAACATTTGTCAGAATATGGGCCCACCATCGCTTCTCCATAGCTCGCAGGTTCATTGTTGTCTAGCAACATGACCTTCAAGACAGGATTACTGTACTACTCTGAACTAGTACGCATCCTTGTCACCCTACGAGGTACGGTAGTGACTTGATCCGAGGCTTCATGATCACTATCATCAGCTTCCACTTCAATTGGTGTAGGTGCCACAGGAACAAGTTCCAGTGCCCTACTACACACTAGTTGTAGTGACGGTTCAGTAACCATATCAAGTCTCCACCATCCTCCCACTCAATTCTTTCGAGAGAAACTTTTCTCGAGAAAGGACCTGTTTCTAGAAACAATCACTCATGTTCCGGGTCTGAAATAGGAGGTATACCCAACTGTTTTGGGTATTCTATGAAGATGAATTTATCCGCTTTGGGTTCGAGCTTATCAGCCTGAAACTTTTCCGCATAAGCGTCGCAACCCCAAACTTTTAAGGAACAACATCTTAGGTTTCTCCAAACCATATTTCATACGGTGTCGTCTCAACGGAGTTACGTGGTGCCCTATTTAAAGTGAATGTGGTTGTCTCTAATGCGTAACCCATGAATGATAGTGGTAATTCGATAAGAGTCATCATGGTACGGACCATATCCAATAGGGTGAAACTATGATGTTCGGACACACCATCACACTATGGTGTTCTAGGCGGAATTAATTGTGAACCAATTTCCACACTGTCTTAATTGCGTGCCAAAGCTCGTAACTCAGATATTCATCTCTATGATCATATCATAGATATTTTATCCTCTTGTCACGAAGATCTTCAACTTCACTCTAAAATTACTTGAACCATTCAATAATTCAGACTTGTGTGTTTCATCAAGTAAATATTCTCAGTACCTACTCAAATCATCTGTGAAGTAAGAACATAACAATATCCACTGCGTGCCTCAGCACTCATTGGACTGCACACATCAAAATGTATTACTTCCAACAAGTTGC
Organism: Triticum dicoccoides; assembly: GCF_002162155.2. Lineage (NCBI taxonomy): Eukaryota > Viridiplantae > Streptophyta > Magnoliopsida > Poales > Poaceae > Triticum > Triticum dicoccoides. The sequence continues at coordinate 228,669,581 of NC_041389.1, read as the reverse complement.
TTTCTTATTCCATTTCACTGAAACCGAGGTTTTTCAGTCATCTTGCCCATATGGTATGATTTGCATGTCTCAAGTGATTCAAAATCAAGTGAGTCCAAATGGTCCATCTGCATGGAGTTTCTTCATGCATATACACCAATAGACATGGTTCGCATGTCTCAAACTTTTTCAGAAAAGGAATGAGTCCAAAGATCCATCAACATGGAGCTTCTTCATGCGTTTTATACCAATATGACTTACATGGCAGTGCCACAAGTAGGTGGTACTATCATTACTATCTTATATCTTTTGGCATGAACATGTGTATTACTACGATCGAGATTCATTACACCATTCATTTTAGGTGCAAGACCATTGAAGGTATTATCCAAATAAAGAGAGTAACCATTATTCTCCTTAAATGAATAATCGTATTGCGATAGACATAATCCAATCATGTTTATGCTCAATGCAAACACCAAATGACAATTATTTAGGTTTAACACCAATCTCGATGGTAGAGGGAGCGTGCGATGCTTGATCACATCAAGCTTGGAAAAACTTCCAACACATATCGCCAGTTCACCTTTAGCTAGTCTCCGTTTACTCTGCAGCCTTTTATTTCGAGTTACTAACACTTAGCAACCGAACAAGTATCTAATACCCTAGTGCTACTAGGAGTACTCGCAAAGTACACATTAACATAATGTATATCCAATATACTTCTATCGACCTTGCCAACCTTCTCATCTACCAAGTATCTAGGGTAATTCTGCTCCAAAAGTTGTTCCCCTTATTACAGAAGCACTTAGTCTCGGGTTTGGGTTCAACCTTGGGTTTCTTCACTAGAGCAGCAGCTGATTTGCCGTTTCATGAAGTATCCCTTCTTGCCCTTGCCCTTCTTGAAACTAGTGGTTTCACCAACCATCAACAATTGATGCTCCTTCTTGGTTTCTACTTTCGCGGTGTCGAATATCGCGAATATCTCAAGGATCATCATATCTATCCCTGATATGTTATAGTTCATCATGAAGCTCTAGTATCTTGGTGGCAATGACTTTGGAGAAACATCACTATCTCATCTGGAAGATCAACTCCCACTTGATTCAAGTGATTGTTGTACTCAGACAATCTGAGCACAAGCTCAACGATTGAGCTTTTCTCCCTTAGTTTGTAGGCTAAGAAACTCGTCGGAGGTCTTATACCTCTTGACGTGGGCACGAGCCTGAAATCCCAATTTCAGCCCTCGAAACATCTCATATGTTTCGCGACGTTTCGAAATCATCTTCGGTGCCTCAACTCTAAACCATTTAACATTACTGAACTATCACGTAGTTATCAAAACGTGTGTGTCAGATGTTCGCAACATCCACCGACGATGTTCGAGGTTCAGCACACTGAGCGGTGCATTAAGGACATAAGCTTTCTACGAAGCAACAAGGAGAATCCTCAGTTTACGGACCTAGTCCGCATAATCGCTACTATCAACTTTCAACTGAATCTTCTCTAGGATCATATCTAAACAGTAGAACTAAAGTGCGAGCTTACGACATAATTTGCAAAGATCTTTTGACTATGTTCAGGATAATTGAGTTCATCTTATGAACTCCCACTCAAATAGACATCCCTCTAGTCATCTAAGTGATTACATGATCCGAGTCAACTAGGCCGTGTCCGATCATCACGTGAGACGGACTAGTCAACATCGGTGAACATCTTCATGTTGATCGTATCTTCCATATGACTCATGCTCGACCTTTCGGTCTTCCGTGTTCCGAGGCCACGTCTGTACATGCTAGGATCGTCAATTCAACCTAAGTGTATTGCGTGTGTAAATCTGGCTTACACCCGTTGTATTCAAACGTTAGAATCTATCACACCCGATCATCACGTGGTGCTTCGAAACAACGAACCTTCGCAACGGTGCACAGTTAGGGGGAACACTTTTCTTGAAATTATTTCGAGGGATCATCTTATTTAAGCTACCGTCGTTCTAAGCAAATAAGATGTAAAACATGATAAACATCACATGCAATCAAATAGTGACATGATATGGCCAATATCATATTGCTCCTTTGATCTCCATCTTTGGGGCGCCATGATCATCTTCGTCACCGGCATGACACCATGATCTACATCATCATGATCTCCATCATCGTGTCTTCATGAAGTTGTCACGCCAACGACTACTTCTACTTTTATGGCTAACCGTTTAGCAATAAAGTAAAGTAATTTACATGGCGTTCTTCAATGACACGCAGGTCATACAAAAAGTAAAGACAACTCCTATGGCTCCTGCCGGTTGTCGTGCTCATCGACATGCAAGTCGTGATTCCTATTACAAGAACATGATCATCTCATACATCACATATATCATTCATCACATCCTTTGGCCATATCACATCACAAAACACTTGCTGCAAAAACAAGTTAGACGTCCTCCAATTGTTGTTGCAAGTTTTTACGTGGCTTCTATAGTTGTCTAGCAAGAACGTTTCTTACCTACGTAAAACCACAACGTGATATGCCAATTTATATTTACCCTTCATAAGGACCCTTTTCATCGAATCCGCTCCAACTAAAGTGGGAGAGACAGACACCCGCTAGCCACCTTATGCAACTAGTGCATGTCAGTCGGTGGAACCTGTCTCACGTAAGCGTACGTGTAAGGTCGGTCCGGGCCGCTTCATCCCATGATGCCGCCGAAGCAAGATAAGACTAGTAGTGGCAAGAAAATTAACAACATCTACGCCCACAACTGCTTTATGTTCTACTCGTGCATAGTAACTACGCATAGACCTAGCTCTGATACCACTGTTGGAGAACATAGCAGAAATTCAAAATTTTCCTACGAGTCACCAAGATCTATCTATGGAGAAACTAGCAAAGAGAGAGGGGAGTGCATCTACATACCCTTGTAGATCACTAAGCGGAAGCGTTCAAGAGAACGGGGTTGAAGGATTCGTACTCATCGTGATCCAAATCACCGGAGATCCTAGTGCCGAACGGACGGCACCTCCGCGTTCAACACACGTGCAGCCCGGTGACGTCTCCCATGCCTTGATCCAGCAAGGAGAGAGGGGGAGGTTGAGGAAGACTCCGTCCAGCAGCAGCACAACGGCTTGGTGGTGATGGAGGACCGTGGCAATCCAGCAGGGCTTCGCCAAGCACCGCAATAGACGAGGAGGGAGAGAGGTAGGGCTGCGCCAGGGAGAGGTCAAAACTCTTGTGTATGGCAGCCCCAGAACCTCAAGTATATATAGGGGAGAGGGAGGGGGTTGCGCCCCCTCTAGGATTCCCACCCCAAGGTGTGCGGCAGCCCCAAACCCATCTAGGGTGGCGGCCAAAGGGGGAGAGGGGGAAACTTGCCCCCCAAGTAAGGTGGAGGCGCCCCCTCCCCAAACCCTAGGCGCCTTGGGCCCTGGTCGGGGGCGCACCAGCCCACCTGGGGATGGTTCCCTCCCACACTTGGCCCATGCAGCCCTCTGTGGCCGGTGGCCCCACCTGGTGGACCCACAGGACCCTCCCGGTGGTCCCGGTACGTTACCGATAGCACCCGAAACTTTTCCGGTTACCAAAACAGGACTTCCCATATATAAATCTTTACCTCCGGACCATTCCGGAACTCCTCGTGACGTCCGAGATCTCATCCTGGACTCCGAACAACATTCAGTAACCACATAAAAACTTCCTTTATAACCCTAGCGTCATCGAACCTTAAGTGTGTAGACCCTACGGGTTCGGGAGACACGTAGACATGACCGAGACAACTCTCCGGCCAATAACCAACAGCGGGATCTGGATACCCATGTTGGCTCCCACATGTTCCACGATGATCTCATCGGATGAACCACGATGTCGAGGATTCAATCAATCCTGTATTCAATTCCCTTTGTCTAGCGGTATAGTACTTGCCCGAGATTCGATCGTCGGTATCCCGATACCTTGTTCAATCTCGTTACCGGCAAGTCTCTTTACTCGTTCCGTAACACATCATCCTGCGATCAACCCCTTGGACACATTGTGCACATTATGATGATGTCCTACTGAGTGGGCCTAGAGATACCTCTCCGTCACACGGAGTGACAAATCCCAGTCTCGATTCGTGCCAACCCAACAGACACTTTCGGAGATACCCGTAGTGCACCTTTATAGCCACCCAGTTACGTTGTGACGTTTGGTACAACCAAAGCATTCCTACGGTATCCGGGAGTTGCACAATCTCATGGTCTAAGGAAATGATACTCGACATTAGAAAAGCTTTAGCATACGAACTACACAATCTTTGTGCTAGGCTTAGGATTAGGTCTTGTCCATCACATCATTCTCCTAATGATGTGATCCCGTTATCAACGACATCCAATGTCGATGGTCAGGAAACCGTAACCATCTATTGATCAACGAGCTAGTCAACTAGAGGCTTACTAGGGACATGGTGTTGTCTATGTATCCACACATGTATCTGAGTTTCCTATCAATAAAATTATAGCATGGACAATAAACGATTATCATGAACAAGGAAATATAATAATAATAACTAATTTATTATTGCCTCTAGGGCATATTTCCAACAACTCTACCCTCGAAAACTGTTGCGATCTCCTATACTTGTGGGTTATCAGACGTCGTGGGGGAGATTTATGCCATGATTCGGGGGTCGCCCATGTCCCACGTTCACGGGGCAGTAACTGCCATTCCACTAATCCCCCTGTGATAGAGGCAAAGGTGTTCCCTATTTTGATGAGATGGTGGCTAACGTTTTTGATGGAGTAGGCTTTGATGATCCGACTATGAACGTGTGAGGCTGGCGCGCCTTAGCAATCACTAAACCAACTCCGAGAGGTTATTGACCATGCTAGAGCACGATCAACCTGACCACGACGGTTTATTTCCTGCAAGCAAACGAAGAACAAGCAAGAAACTGAAATTGCAATCTGGATATTGCGAATAAAAGAGGAAAGCTTTATTGATCAAGGTGGGGTTCTGTGACGTCTTGGTCTGGTCGATGAACACAAACGAAGTAAGCGAAGTTGCAGCTATGGCGAACTTTTAATCTAAGCAAAACCCAAAGTCTGAACGACGCCCTATCGGTTGTATATATGGAGGAAGAGGGGGGAATTTCGTGGCCCTCGGGGAAGGGGTCCGAAACAAACCCTATATCTTGTTTCCCCACACGTAAGGACTCTAAAAACAGCCTATACTCTAGTACTTCGAAATTACGTGGGCCTGGCCCAATAATAAGGCGACACATCACCTATAATTGCCTCTAGATGAAATTTAGGAAGTGGCATCTTGTATATTTCATCCAAGCCTTCATACACTCATTATGGTGGCTTCAAAGTTGTCACATCCCTAGCTTCTGGTACTGCCTGGTGTTGCATCTTGTTGCATTATGTTTAAATTTTATTTAAGATTAAAATGGGGATGTTGAAACCCTAGCATTAAATCAACTCAACTAGGATGGATTAAAATCTTTTCAATAAACCCAAAATGCCCTTTGAAAATGTTCATGCTTTCTGATAAAGGTGAAAACCTCTGCCAAAAATGATGAACATATTTTTTGGCCATTCTGGATTTCTGAATTAATTCATACTGTATTTGAATTGGAGCATTTAAATACTATTAATATTTTTAAATGCCCCAACAATTTTGGAACTAGTTGAGGGCCTCTGAAATAACTATTTTAGTGCCCATAACTATTTCCAGAATTTTTAAAAGTGATTTGGTTTGAAAACCAAATTAAAACAAATCTGCAAAATAGAAAAAAAACAAAATTAGGAAACAGAGAGGGAGGGATGCTCACCTGGACTTACCTACAGCCTACCTGGCCCAAACCCTCTAGCCAGCCCAGCCCACCACCGCCTCCAGGTTGTCTTCAACCTGAGGCAGCTGCGTGGCAGCAGCACAGCTGAGCCGCGCCAGCTCCTTCCTGCCTGCCTGGCCTCCCCGCGCCCATCCTCTCGCGCCTGGGAGACGCCCTCGGCACCCCTGGTCCTTTTCCCCTCACTCGCGGCCTCCATTCCCCTCCTCTGCTCCCTCTCTTCTCTCTGCCCATGTGCACCGAGAACGCCGACGAACACCACCGCGACCAGAGCCTCCCCCCCCGCCTCTCCGATGTGATCTCGAGCCCCGCCGTCGATCCCTACGCCGTCTCCACCGAGCCATGCAATGGGAAGAGCCCCGGAGCGCCGTCCTCTATGACTTCTTCCTCCTCGGGTCACCGAGATCGCCGGCGACCGTGCTCCCACTCCGGCGCGTCCCCGAGCCCGCTAATCATCCCTGCAGCTCCGCGGTGAGCCATTGAACCGATCCCCCCTTCCCCCGTCGTCCCTCGCATCCTCTAGGCGTCGTTCCCGAGAGCTCCTCGACGCCGGCCATGTCGCCGCTGCCGCTGCAGCCACTGAAGCTTGCGCCTGAGCATCGCCCCATGCTCAGCACGCTCCCAGGAGCCGGGCGCGTCCACTCGTTCGATCTGCTGTGCCCCCCCTAGCGCCAAACTGAACCCGTCCGAACTCCGGCCGCCGCCGTTTTGGTTGCCGCCGGCTGAACTCCGGCAAGCCGATGTGGCCGCGTGATTAGCGCTAATCACGGCCAGCTAACCCTCCCAGAGCCACTGACTACCGGGCCCCACGGCCTAGTTAGCCCTGCTTAGCTCCTGTTTAGCCTAAACTAACCCCACGGGCCCCACAGGTCAGTTTGACCTGGCCACGTCACTTGTTGACCGGCCCCACACGTTAGTGCTGACTTGCTGACGTGGCTGTTGACTCGGCCCCACCTGTCAGCGGCACTAACCAGCACTGGGTCACTGACTAGGGGATCCCACTGGCCAGGTTTGACCTGGACCGGCCTCGTTGACTGCTGACGTCATAGTGACGCAATGCTGACGCAATAAGTATTTTCTGGTTTTATTTTTATACAGGAAATTCCAGAAAATACCACAAAGTTCTAAAAGTCATAGAAATTCAACCGTAACTCCAAATGAAATAAATTATATATGAAAAATGATCAGAAAAATCCAATCTATCCATCTGTACCATTTTCATGCATGTCAGAACAACTTTTGTTCACTGTTTAGGTCAAATCAATTAAATGGCATTTGAATAATCACACATGGAGTTTGAATTTGAATCTTGTATTCAAACCAACTTCATTTAATCTGTTGCTAGTTGCATTAGCTCAAATCACAGCATATTTCCATGTCATGATCATGCATCATATTGTGCATTGCATTGGTTTTGTTCTTCCTTGTTTGTCGACGTTTGTCCCCTCTCGATAGACGTGGTTCCGATGATTATTCGATGACACCGATGAAGAGCTATACTATCTTCAGAAGTGCCAAGCAAGCAAAACCCCCTTGTTCATTCCGATACAATCCTACTCTCTCGCTCCTGCTCTCTTTTACTGCATTAGGACAACAACGATTCATCTGTTACTTGCTGCGGTAGCTGAACCCCTTTATCCTCTGCATGACCTGTCATTGCCACAGTAAATAGATGAAAACCACTAGCATGAGTAGGAGTTGTTTGAGCCCTGTTGTGCCTACTCATTCATGCTTGTTTGTCATGCCTGCTACTGCTTAGAGTTGAGTCAGGTCTGATTCATCGGGGATGAATCAGAGGTGTGTGAACATGTCCTACTGTGTGTGAGCTAAGTGTGTGAACACGATTTGGTAAAGGTAGCGGTGAGAGGGCATGTAGGAGTACATGGTGGGTTGTCTCATTGAAACCGTTCTCAGGAACTGCGTTCTGTTTTTGTGATCCATGAACAGTTACTACCACACATTGGGTTCCGGTAACTCGACCCCTCTCGACTTATTAATCAACCTGATCTCTGTCCAGGAGTTGCAACTAGTTTCTGGTGTTTGTAGGTAGTGTTAGTAGTCTACCAAGTGGCACCCGGTATAGGTGGGCTTGGGACAGACTAGGAACAGTGGCCCGGTGTACCAAGTGGCACCCGGATGGTGGGCTTGGGAACCCTGCACACATTGTTTGGGGCTGTGAGCGACACCCCGGCCGGATCTCCTTGCGGATGGAACCCGAATAGGTGATAAACCTGGACTAGAGACTTGTGTGGTTAGTCAGGTCGTGGCCGACACCCTCGCCAGGCTTCCACTTGAAGGTTGCCGAGATACATGATGTGTACATGGCGGTAAGTGGCGAGAGCGTGTGTGAAGAAGTACACCCCTGCAGGGTTAATATGATCTATTCGAATAGCCGTGTCCGCGGTAAAGGACTTCTGGGTTGCCTGTACAGTTCATAGACAAGTGAAAGTGGATACTCTAAAATACGCAAGATAAGCGTGAGTGCTATGGATGGCGTTCTTGTAGGGAGACGGGAGCAGATCCATATTGGTGTATTGATTGGAGAATATGTGGACTCGTGTGCGCCACCTCAAAAGAGTTACATTGCAGTCGTAGTTCAGGATAGCCACCGAGTCAAAGCTGGCTTGCTGCAGTCAAACTCCACCATCCCCTTTGTTGAAAATGATGCATATGTAGTTAGTTCTGATGTAAGTCTTGTTGGGTACATTTGTACTCACGTTTTCCTATTTTATGTTTTTGCAGAGAGACTTCAGTCTCACTAGTAGTACCGTGTGGACTTTGACGTTTAGCTTGTTACCTCAGCTATGATCTTGTGCCCTCGGCAGGATCTGGTGGATAGTCAGGCTTCTAAGCCTTTTTCATTTGTAGATGTTTGTACTCAGACATGATAATCTTCCGCTTGTGCTTGACTTGTATGCTCTTAATGTTGGGTCGTGAGACCCATGTTTGTAATATCTCGCTCCTTGGAGCCTATTTAATAAAATACTTGAGTTGTAGAGTCATGTTGTGATGCCATGTTGTATTTGCACATATCGAGCATATTGTGTGTATGTTATTGAAATGCTTGGTATGTGTGGGATCTGACTATCTAGTTGTTTATCCTTAGTAGCCTCTCTTACCGGGAAATGTCTCCTAGTGCTTCCACTGAGCCATGGTAGCTTGCTACTGCTCTGGAACACTTAGGCTGGCCGGCATGTGTCCTTCTTCGTTCCTGTGTCTGTCCCTTCAGGGAAATGTCACGCGATGAATACCGGAGTCCTCTTAGCCCGCTACAGCCCGGTTCACCGGAGTCCTGCTAGCCCAATGCTACAGCCTGGATTCACTCGCTGATGACCGACACGTTCGATGCTGGGTCATGGATGCCTGTCCTTGTAAGTTTGTGCCACTTTGGGTTTACGACTGGCCATGCCAGCCCGGGCTCCTTATCATATGGTTGCTAGCGACACTATCATATACGTGTGCCAAAAGGCGCAAACGGTCCCTGAATCGAAGGTAATTCTTTTTGCCACTTAAGGGATGATTCTATGAGTCACGTTTCCTAAGGTGCCCCATTGGGGAATCATGACAGTTAACTCCTCGCTACGTCGTGATCAAGCGTGGATTTGTTGCCTACCTAGTGAACCTTCGTCATCTGTACACCCCATCCCTCTGAATGTGTGTTTTGTGTCTCAGCTCAAGAGATGTTTTATATCTCACCCCATGAGTTGATCCTGAGTTGTTCGGACTTCGAGAAGATCGATTCTTTAGAGTATTCCCTTTCCTCTCATTGTCATGTTAGTTGGAGTTCTCGGAGCAAGACGATGAGACAAAGATGGTGATCGAATTAATGCCCTTATGAAGTGCAACCTGGATCATGAAGATTGTGTTAGTTTGCGCCCCCTTCATCTTACCCTATGCTTGAATCTCGGGACGAGATTCTTGTTTAGTGGAGGTGAGTTGTCACATCCCTAGCTTCTGGTACTGCCTGGTGTTGCATCTTGTTGCATCATGTTTAAATTTTATTTAAGATTGAAATGGGGATGTTCAAACCCTAGCATTAAATCAACTCAACTAGGATGGATTAAAATCTTTTCAATAAACCCAAAATGCCCTTTGAAAATGTTCATGCTTTCTGATAAAGGTGAAAACCTCTGCCAAAAATGATGAACATATTTTTTGGCCATTCTGGATTTCTGAATTAATTCATACTGTATTTGAATTGGAGCATTTAAATACTATTAATATTTTTAAATGCCCCAACAATTTTGGAACTAGTTGAGGGCCTCTGGAATAACTATTTTAGTGCCCATAGCTATTTCCAGAATTTTTAAAAGTGATTTGGTTTGAAAACCAAATTAAAACAAATCTGCAAAATAGAAAAACAGAACAAAATTAAGAAACAGAGAGGGAGGGATGCTCACCTGGACTTACCTACAGCCTACCTGGCCCAAACCCTCTAGCCAACCCAGCGCACCACCGCCTCCAGGTTGTTTTCAACCTGAGGTAGCTGCGTGGCAGCAGCACAGCTGAGCTGCGCCAGCTCCTCCTTGCCTGCCTGGCCTCCTCGCGCCCATCCTCCCGCGCCTGGGAGACGCCCTTGGCACCCCTCGTCCTTTTCCCCTCACTCGCGGCCTCCCTTCCCCTCCTCTGCTCCCTCTATTCTCTCTGCCCGTGTGCACCGAGATCGCCGACGAACACCACCGCGACCAGAGCCTCCCCCCCCCCGCCTCTCCGATGTG
>NC_041389.1:228653559-228658568 GCF_002162155.2 Triticum dicoccoides | reverse complement strand
CGATGTGATCTCGAGCCCCGCCGTCGATCCCTACGCCGTCTCCATCGAGCCATGCGACAGGAAGTGCCCCGAAGCGCCGTCCTCTACGACTTCTTCCTCCTCGGGTCACCGAGATCGCCGGCGACCGTGCTCCCACTCCGGCACGTCCCCGAGCCCGCTAATCATCCCTACAGCTCCGCGGTGAGCCATTGAACTGATCCCCCCTTGCCCCGTCGTCCCTCGCATCCTCTAGGCGTCGTTCCCGAGAGCTCCTCGACGCCGGCCATGTCGCCGCTGCCGCTGCAGCCACTGAAGCTTGCGCCTGAGCATCGCCCCGTGCTCAGCACGCTCCTAGGAGCCGGGCGCATCCACTCGTTCGATCTGCTGTGCCCCCCCTAGCACCAAACTGAACCCGTCCGAACTCCGGCCGCCGCCGTTTTGGTCGCCGCCGGCTGAACTCCGGCAAGCCGATGTGGCCGCGTGATTAGCGCTAATCACGGCCAGCTAACCCTCCCAGAGCCACTGACTACCGGGCCCCACGGCCTAGTTAGCCCTGCTTAGCTCCTGTTTAGCCTAAACTAACCCCACGGGCCCCACAGGTCAGTTTGACCTGGCCACGTCACCTGTTGACCGGCCCCACACGTTAGTGCTGACTTGCTGACGTGGCTGTTGACTCGGCCCCACCTGTCAGCGGCACTAACCAGCACTGGGTCACTGACTAGGGGACCCCACTGGCCAGGTTTGACCTGGACCGGCCTCGTTGACTGCTGACATCATAGTGACGCAATGCTGACGCAATAAGTATTTTCTGGTTTTATTTTTATACAGGAAATTCCAGAAAATACCACAAACTTCTAAAAATCATAGAAATTCAATCGTAACTCCAAATGAAATAAATTATATATGAAAAATGATCAGAAAAATCCACTCTATCCATATGTACCATTTTCATGCATGTCAAATGTCACGCCCAATATGCGACCCTATCCAAAAGGAACTCGAAGGTCCCACCAAGGATAGACCCGCATATTGGAACGCTTTTGCAAGGTGGATATCATTACATCAACATTACATAATAGATAGGGATACATACATAAGGCATTCAATGCCACACGAATACAACATCACAATACATCAGAGCAACATCCGACTATGGATGAATCATAAACCGAAACTCAAACAATATCCACCCTGCTAGCCCAGGCTGCCGACCTGGAACCTATCCCCTGATCGAAGAAGCAGAAGAAGAACTCAACGCAAGCAAGCATCGCTCTCGCGTCATGATCATCGGATAACCCTGTACCTGCAACTGTTGTTGTAGTAATCTGTGAGCCACGAGGACTCAGCAATCCCATTACCATGGGTATCAAGACTAGCAAAGCTTAATAGGAAAGGAAGGGGTAAAGTGGTGTGGTTGCAAGCAGCGACTAAGCATGATATGGTGGCTAACATACGCAAATAAGAGCGAGAAGAGAACAAGCGGAACGGTCGTCAACTAGTAATGATCAAGAGGTGATCCTGAACACCTACTTACGTCAAACATAACCCAGAAACCGTGTTCACTTCCCAGACTCCGCCGAGAAGAGACCATCACGGCTACACACACGGTTGATGCGTTTTAATTCGGATCTGGTGTCAAGTTATCTACAACCGGACATTAACAAATTCCCATCTGCCAATAACCGCAGGCACGGCTTTCGAAAGATTATACCCTGCAGGGGTGTCCCAACTTAGCCCATGATAAGCTCTCGCGATCAACGAAGGAATATACCTTCCAGGAAGACCCAATCAGACTCGGAATCCCGGTTTACAAGACATTTCGACAATGGTAAAACAAGACCAGCAAGACCGCCCGATGCGCCGATAATCCCGATAGGAACTGCACATATCTCGTTCCCAGGGCAACACCGGATAAGCGAAGCGTACATGAACCGACGTAACCCAAGTTGCCAAGGGATGGCCCCGCATGGTGCTCTAGTTTGGACCAACACTTAGACAAGCACTGGCCCGGGGGAGCTATAATAAAGATGACCCTCGAGAGAGCGACTCCCAAGGGAAAAGTAGGTGGTGGTGAGGCAAATGGTAAAAGTCAATGTTGGGCCTTGCTGGAGGAGTTTTATTCAAAGCGAACTGTCAAGGGGGTCCCATAAATCACCCGACCGCGTAAGGAACGCAAAATCCGGGAACATAACACCGGTATGACGGAAACTAGGGCGGCAAGGGTGGAACAAAACACCAGGCAAAAGGTCGAGCCTTCCACCCTTTACCAAATATATAGATGCATTAATAATATAAGAGATATTGTGATATCCCAACCAAAATCCTGTCCACCATGGAAAAATCTTCAACTTCACCTGCAACTAGCAACGCTATAAGAAAGGCTGAGCAAAGCGGTAACATAGCCAAGCAACGGTTTGCATAGGAAAGGTGTCAAAGGTTAGAGGTTCATGGCAAAATGGGATGGCTTGATGAACAAGTGATAGGTAGCACAGCATAGCAATAGAACGAAACAACTAGCATAGCAATGATAGTAGTGAGATCCAGGGTAGCGGTCATCTTGCCTGAAATCCCGCAAGGAAGAAGAACGAGTCCCTGAAGAAGACGAACGGATGAAGCCGAACCAACCGTAGACGAACGAATCCTCACGATTGCAACGAAACAGGAACTATCGAAAAGAAGCACACAACAAGGTAAACACACCACACATAGGCAAGACATGATGCACAAACAAGAATGATGCATGATGAAGCTACATGAAGCTACTCATGGCAAGAGATGATGCAAACAAGAGCAACACATCAAGACAAGTTTAAATGAGGCCGGGAACACCATATAACAATTCCGGTAAGTCCTCATATGCAAATTTCGAAATTGGTCAAGAACTGAATAAACATTATGTTCGAGTTGTTAAACAGCAAGTTAAGATGCACAAGGATGATCTACACGAGATTCTAGTCAAGTTACATATAAAGATCATTTAGTTCGGAGCTACGGCCTAGAAGATATGAGCAAAACAAGTTAAACATGGCATTGATGCAAAATGCACCCAAACATCAAGCAAACACCTCAAAACAAGGATGCAACATGATAATATGAAACTACATGCAAAATCAAGCAAGTTTCATATAGAGCACACTCAAAACGGAGCAACGGTGCAACACATACGCACTATACAAGTCATAGCAACAATCTGTCCATAACAGCAACTAGGCATATTGCAAGCGTCAAAACAACAAGCTACAGGACCTAAACATAATAAAAAAAGGCATGGGCATGAAGTAAAGGTAAAGCATAACAAAACATGAACACTGAGCTATCTCCAGAAATCACTAGAACATGCTCAAACAGGCATGGTAAGATTGCAAATAATAACAGTTATAGAATTATCAGGAAATAACATCAGGTTGCAATGTTCAGAGCTATCAAACAACATGTTACAGGAACTTATCATGGCAAACAAAGGCATGACATGAATCTACTAATTGCATAGATCAAAAGTCCCTTACTGACCATAAGCCAAAAAGGATCAGAAGATATGATGGCACCCATGTAAACATGGCAAGTTATATTACAGATTCATACATGGCAGGAACAACAATAAGTAGGCATGTTGATGAGCTTGAACCACTCACTACAGAGCAATACATGGAATGGAGAGGCAACCAACAGCAAGAAGACATGTTTGAGAAGCTAGGCATGGCAAGAGCAAGGTCGTAGGGTGCATGGATCACTAGGAAAACACATGGGAACAAGTGAACTTAATGTTAACAGGCTGACAGCAACATTATTTAGCAACTTTGGAGCATGAAAACAATAAGCTACAGCAAGCTATAAATTCAACCAAGGGCGTGGATGGATATATCATGGCATGTAGAACAAAACATATTTAGTGAACATCTCCAGATTATGCATAGAATGATTAGTGGCAACATGTTTATATAGCATCACGAAATAACATATTCAGTCTAGCAAAACAGCAACATCAAGAACACTACTTAACAAGCTCGATTCACTCCCCACAAGTCATTGCATGGCAAGATAAGCATAACATCATCAATAAGACATGTTTATGAAACAAACCAAGGCAAGAACAAGTCCATAGCATGCAAGGATCAACTAGAGCAAGCTTGGCCAAATTGAATAACATGTAAACAATCTGCCAGGAAACATTTTGAAGCAAAAGTAGAGCACTCAAATGACATGCTAGACTACTCCATAATTGCAAACAAGGGCATGAATGTATAGACAATAACCATATGTTCAAAACATCCTTACTGAAGCATCTCAAAATATGCATGGATCTCTCTGTAGCATCAAGTTTACATGGCATGAAAATAACAGCAGAACAGGGACTGAAATCAGCAACATCACGAAGCCTAGTTTGCATGCTTGTGCTAGTCACCACATTGATCACAAAAATACATGGTAAGCACCTTTGGAAAGATGACATGGCATAGATCAAAACATATGTAGACATCAACCTCATAGGATGCACACATCAATCATGGCAAAAATGACAAATGAGCAAGTTATAACAGTTTCAGCAGATTAACATCACTTAGCACTCTTCCAACAGCACTTCGGGCATTAAGATGAGCTCAAATGAAAATGATGCAATGGAATGAAATGATCTACTCGTCGAGACGAACAATTTGACATATTACACGCACGAAACGGAGCTACGGATGCAGAGATACAGCATCATGAACATGGCATGATAATGCAAAAATCTGGGACTTAGCAGTTTCAGGGAAGGGAAAAAAATCAACCTCGCACGGATTTCGAGGATCGCCGGATTACTCGCCGGAGATGTCAGGGACGGTGCCGGGGAGGCCGAAACGGGACGGGGAAGGGGCGGATCCGGGCGCTCCTGCCCGGATCTGACCGAGGCGACGCCGGAGACGGCGAGCTCGTCGGAGGAGCTCGGGGCGCGTGCTCCTGCCGGCGTGGAGGGAGAGGCGCGGCCGGGCGGAGGAGCTCGGCCGGACGGAGCGCAGGGCGCGGCGACCTCGGGCGAGTCGCCCGCGGGC
>NC_041389.1:228646411-228653261 GCF_002162155.2 Triticum dicoccoides | reverse complement strand
GGCGGCGCGCGGTGGCTGGGGCCACGTGGCGCTCCCCCGTTGGCTGGAGCGATGGCGGCAGACGCGTCCGGCGCCGGGCGGACGTGTCCGGCGCGCGGAGGAAGGGGCTAGGGTTTCGGGAAGGATTTCATCCGCGAATTTCGGGGGAGTGGCTTATTTATAGGTAGAGGGAGCTAGGAGAGCCCAAATGAGGTGCGGCTTTCGCCCACACGATCGTGATCGAACGACCGAGAGCATGGAGGGGAGTTAGGTGGGTTTTGGGACAGTTTGGAAGGGGTGTTGGGCTGCATACAAAGGAGGGCTCTGCGGTTACCCGGTTAACCGTTGGAGTACCAAACGACCTCCAAATGGCACGAAACTTGACAGGCGGTCTACCGGTGCTAGACCAAGGTCACATGGCAAGGCTTGGTCCATTCCGAGAAAGTTTAACACCCGCTCAGAACAAGAGACAAAAGGGGACGGCGGGGAACATAGGAGTGCCGGATTGCAAAACGGACAACGGGGAAAAGGCTCGGATGCATGAGATGAACACGTATGCAAGATGAAATGCACATGATGACATGACAATATGCAACACACAAGCAGATGACATGGCAACAACGACGAATAACTAGCAGACACCTGGCGCATCGGATCTGGGGCGTTACAACACTCCTCCACTAACAAGAGATCTCGTCCCGAGATCTTAGGACCGAGACGGAAGGGAAAAAAATATGAGGTGAAACAAGAACTGAAGAGAAGAAGCAAAGAATCGAGAGCACTCGAGAAGAAGAGAGGAATGACGAGAATGACGAGAATCGAAAGTTCACGGAATCAGATAGACTATGAAAGCACTCGTTCTAACCGGAGTGGTTAGAATGAGAAAAGAAACGAATAAGGCTGAAACGATTTAGGAAGCACTCCGGCTGAACATGGAAAGAATATAACACGAACTAGAGAGAATGGAATGATACTTGATGAACCCTTGAAGAATGAATTAAATCATGAAGAACCACCGTGAAGAACTCCGATAACGAAAGGATGATGAGATAGAAATGAAGGATGAAAGAATAAGATGAGCCTTACGATGATTTAGATGGAAGTTCCGACGAGAAGGCCGAGGAAATTTGAACACCGGAAAAGAAAAGATGAAACACTTGAAACTAGAATTTATTCATCAAGAAGAAACTCCGAAGAAAAGGGATTAATCACTTGGATGAAATAAGAATAAGATTTATTGTATGATTATCCTTCTCAAATTAAATTGATGATAAGCAATGGATTTTGCATACTACTTATTCTTCTTGAAAAAAGAATTGAGAGATGACATATCGCAAACTTGCGAAGGTCTTCATGAACCACCGGTAGGATTGAAAAGAACGAATGGATTAATATGATGAACAAGGAAAAGAATCTTGAACGAACCACCATGAGAATTCGAAAATGACCGATGAAATAGAAAGCATCACCGGAAAGAATTAGGAGAACAAATATGCTTGAGGGAATTTAGATGCAAAAGAACAAATAGATCATGAGCTGATTAAAGAACACTTGAGTGAAGCACCGGGGTAAATAGAGAACGATAACTGGAATGATGGCCTCCAGTTAAAGAAACGGAAAAACAACTCCTGACATGCTCCGGATGGGTAAGAAAAGGATAACTGACAAATGGAATAATTCGAGAGGAAGATATGAAGCTAGAACCACGAATCTTCGAGAGAACGGACAAGACTTAGAGGAAAACTCTTCTTCTATCTTGAAATGACGACGAGGAACACCACCAAAATTATTGAGATACTCCGGGAGAATGGCAAGCGAAGAGGTTGAGCCAACAATGAAAAGAATTTGAAATCGATCTTGGAAAGGCATGTGACTGATAAAATCCATTCTTACGTCACACTTAAAAGAATTGAGAATAACTCCGGAAGAATTAGAAGAGTCAGGTAAGATCCTGGGAAAAAGACCTGTGGTTTAGGGCCCACTGAAGAAAACACCGTTGGAAAGGATTGTTGAACAGATAGATGATGCACCGGAACAATTGAAATATTTGAATGAGGTGACAACCTCGAATTAATTGGAACACAGACGAATGTCTAGAACTCCGGAATGATTGAATGACGAGAGGCGAACGAGCAGGGAAAACACTAGAGCCGAAGAAAAGAATGCGATCAACACCGAAAAAACTTGAATTGAGTTCAACGGAAAAGAAAAAGAGATGAAGAATGACGAACAAAACGAGAATTCACCGGTAGAAATAATTGAGGGAAGACTGAAGATACTCTGCACGAGTGAAATTGATGCTCGAAAGAGACTCAGGCTCCGGGAAGAAAAAGGGTGGGAGGGCGGGAAAATACAGACAACTGGAAGGGGAAATCGACGAATATCTTGAAGAGAAACACAAGTTGAAAGAAAGCAAAGGCTTCACACGAGTAGGATGGATACTCGATTATGGACTCCGGTTCCGAGAAGAAGAAGGGTGGGTGGGTGGGAAAGAAAACAACTGAGGATTGAACTCAAAGATGAAGAGGCTCGAGTCAACTTGACGAGAAATGCACCGGATAAAAGAGCTGAGAACCAACGATCGGAAAACCAACTGCGAGAACCTAAAGAAAAATTTGAAGGGGAAGAGGAGTAATTCAAAACACCTATGTCAAGATTCCTTACCAGAGCGACGATAGGGCAGAGGAGTAAAAAGAATTCCTACTCTCTGATATAACTAGACTCCGAAAATAGTTTTCTTCTAGACTCGACAACGGCCAAACTACACGATCAATCAAGGGGGGCTCCTAGGGTCGGTCGAGGCTCTGATACCAACTTGTCACGCCCAATATGCGACCCTATCCAAAAGGAACTCGAAGGTCCCACCAAGGATAGACCCGCATATTGGAACGCTTTTGCAAGGTGGATATCATTACATCAACATTACATAATAGATAGGGATACATACATAAGGCATGCAATGCCACATGAATACAACATCACAATACATCAGAGCAACATCCGACTACGGATGAATCATAAACCGAAACTCAAACAATATCCATCCTGCTAGCCCAGGCTGCCGACCTGGAACCTATCCCCTGATCGAAGAAGCAGAAGAAGAACTCAACGCAAGCAAGCATCGCTCTCGCGTCATGATCATCGGATAACCCTGTACCTGCAACTGTTGTTGTAGTAATCTGTGAGCCACGAGGACTCAGCAGTCCCATTACCATGGGTATCAAGACTAGCAAAGCTTAATGGGAAAGGAAGGGGTAAAGTGGTGAGGTTGCAGCAGCGACTAAGCATGATATGGTGGCTAACATACGCAAATAAGAGCGAGAAGAGAACAAGCGGAACGGTCGTCAACTAGTAATGATCAAGAGGTGATCCTGAACACCTACTTACGTCAAACATAACCCAGAAACCGTGTTCACTTCCCGGACTCCGCCGAGAAGAGACCATCACGGCTACACACACGGTTGATGCGTTTTAATTCGGATCTGGTGTCAAGTTATCTACAACCGGACATTAACAAATTCCCATCTGCCAATAACCGCAGGCATGGCTTTCGAAAGATTATACCCTACAGGGGTGTCCCAACTTAGCCCATGATAAGCTCTCGCGATCAACGAAGGAATAGACCTTCTCCCAGGAAGACCCGATCAGACTCGGAATCCCGGTTTACAAGACATTTCGACAATGGTAAAACAAGACCAGCAAGACCGCCTGATGCGCCGACAATCCTGATAGGATCTGCACATATCTCGTTCTCAGGGCAACACCAGATAAGCGAAGCGTACAGGAACCGACGTAACCCAAGTTGCCAAGGGATGTCCCCGCACGGTGCTCTAGTTTGGACCAACACTTAGACAAGCACTGGCCCGGGGGGGGGGGCTATAATAAAGATGACCCTCGAGAGAGCGACTCCCAAGGGAAAAGTAGGTGGCGGTGAGGCAAATGGTAAAAGTCAATGTTGGGCCTTGCTGGAGGAGTTTTATTTAAAGCGAACTATCAAGGGGGTCCCATAAATCACCCGACCGCGTAAGGAACGCAAAATCCGGGAACATAACACCGGTATGAGGGAAACTAGGGCGGCAAGGGTGGAACAAAACACCAGGTAAAAGGCCGAGCCTTCCACCCTTTACCAAATATATAGATGCATTAATAATATAAGAGATATTGTGATATCCCAACCAAAATCATGTCCACCATGGAGAAATCTTCAACTTCACCTGCAACTAGCAACGCTATAAGAAAGGCTGAGCAAAGCGGTAACATAGCCAAGCAACAGTTTGCATAGGAAAGGTGTCAAAGGTTAGAGGTTCATGGGAAAATGGGATGGCTTGATGAACAAGTGATAGGTAGCGCAGCATAGCAATAGAACGAAACAACTAGCATAGCAATGATAGTAGTGAGATCCAGGGTAGCGGTCATCTTGCCTGAAATCCCGCAAGGAAGAAGAACGAGTCCATGAAGAAGACGAACGGATGAAGCCGAACCAACCGTAGACGAACGAATCCTCACGATCGCAACGAAACAGGAACTATCGAAAAGAAGCACACAACAAGGTAAACACACCACACATAGGCAAGACATGATGCACAAACAAGAATGATGCATGACGAAGCTACATGAAGCTAATCATGGCAAGAGATGATGCAAACAAGAGCAACACATCAAGACAAGTTTAAATGAGGCCGGGAACAACATATAACAATTCTGGTAAGTCCTCATATGCAAATTTTGAAATTGGTCCAGAACTGAATAAACATTATGTTCGAGTTGTTAAACAGCAAGTTAAGATGCACAAGGATGATCTACACGAGATTCTAGTCAAGTTACATATAAAGATCATTTAGTTCGGAGCTACGGCCTAGAAGATATGAGCAAAACAAGTTAAACATGGCATTGATGCAAAACGCACCCAAACATCAAGCAAACACCTCAAAACAAGGATGCAACATGATAATATGAAACTACATGCAAAATCAAGCAAGTTTCATATAGAGCACACTCAAAACGGAGCAACGGTGCAACACATACGCACTATACAAGTCATAGCAACAATCTGTCCATAACAGCAACTAGGCATATTGCAAGCGTCAAAACGACAAGCTACAGGACCTCAACATAATAAAAAAAGGCATGGGCATGAAGTACAGGTAAAGCATAACAAAACATGAACACTGAGCTATCTCCAGAAATCACTAGAACATGCTCAAACAGGCATGGTAAGATTGCAAATAATAACAGTTACAGAATTATCAGGAAATAACATCAGGTTGCAATGTTCAGAGCTATCAAACAACATGTTACAGGAACTTATCATGGAAAACAAAGGCATGAAATGAATCTACTAATTGCATAGATCAAAAGTCCCTTACTGACCAGCCAAAAAGGATCAGAAGATATGATGGCACCCATATAAACATGGCAAGTTATATTACAGATTCATACATGGCAGGAACAACAATAAGTAGGCATGTTGGTGAGCTTGAACCACTCACTACAGAGCAATACATGGCATGGAGAGGCAACCAACAGCAAGAAGACATGTTTGAGAAGCTAGGCATGGCAAGAGCAAGGTCATAGGGTGCATGGATCACTAGGAAAACACATGGGAACAAGTGAACTTAATGTTAACAGGCTGACAGCAACATTATTTAGCAATTTTGGAGCATGAAAACAATAAGCTACAGCAAGCTATAAATGCAACCAAGGGCATGGATGGATATAGCATGGCATGTAGAACAAAACATATTTAGTGAACATCTCCAGATTATGCATAGAATGATTAGTGGCAACATGTTTATATAGCATCACGAAATAACAGATTCAGTCTAGCAAAACAGCAACATCAAGTACACTACTTAAGAAGCTCGATTCACTCCCCACAAGTCATTGCATGGCAAGATAAGCATAGCATCATCAAGAAGACATGTTTATGAAACAAACCAAGGCAAGAACAAGTCCATAGCATGCAAGGATCAACTAGAGCAAGCTTGGCCAAATTGAATAACATGTAAACAATCTGCCAGGAAACATTTTGAAGCAAAAGTAGAGCACTCAAATGACATGCTAGACTACTCCATAATTGCATACAAGGACATGAATGGATATACAATAACCATATGTTCAAAACATCCTTAATGAAGCATCTCAAAATATGCATGGATCTCTCTGTAGCATCAAGTTTACATGGCATGAAAATAACAGCAGAACAGGGACTGAAATCAGCAACATCACGAAGCCTAGTTTGCATGCTTGTGCTAGTCACCACATTGATCACAAAAATACATGGTAAGCACCTCTGGAAAGATGGCATGGCAAAGATCAAAACATATGTAGACATCAACCTCATAGGATGCACACATCAATCATGGCAAAAATGACAAATGAGCAAGTTATAACAGTTTCAGCAGATTAACATCACTTAGCACTCTTCCAACAGCATTTCGGGCATCAAGATGAGCTCAAATGAAAATGATGCAATGGAATGAAATGATCTACTCGTCGAGGCGAACAATTTGACATATTACACGCACGAAACGGAGCTACGGATGCAAAGATACAGCATGATGAACATGGCATGATAATGCAAAAATCTGGGACTTAGCAGTTTCGGGGAAGGGAAAAAATCAACCTCGCACGGATTTCGAGGATCGCCGGATTACTCGCCGGAGATGTCAGGGACGGTGCCGGGGAGGCCGAAACGGGACGGGGAAGGGGCGGATCCGGGCGCTCCTGCCCGGATCTGACCGGGGCGACGCCGGAGAAGGCCGGCAAGCTCGTCGGAGGAGCTCGGGGCACGTGCTCCTGCGGCATGGAGGGAGAGGCGCGGCCGGGCGGAGGAGCTCGGCCGGACGGAGCGCAGGGCGCGGCGACCTCG
>NC_041389.1:228627022-228646109 GCF_002162155.2 Triticum dicoccoides | reverse complement strand
CGCGCGGTGGCTGGGGCCACGTGGCGCTCCCCCGTTGGCTGGAGCGACGGCGGCGGACGCGTCCGGCGCCGGGCGGACGTGTCCAGCGCGCGGAGGAAGAAGGGGCTAGGGTTTCGGGAAGGATTTCATTCGCGAATTTCTGGGGAGGGGCTTATTTATAGGTAGAGGGAGCTAGGAGAGTCCAAATGAGGTGCGGTTTTCACCCACACGACCGTGATCGAACGACCGAGAGCATGGAGGGGAGTTAGGTGGGTTTTGGGCCAGTTTGGAAGGGGTGTTGGGCTGCACACAAAGGAGGGCTCTGCGGTTACCCGGTTAACCGTTGAAGTACCAAACGACCTCCAAATGGCACGAAACTTGACAGGCGGTCTACCAGTGCTAGACCAAGGTCACTTGGAATGGCTTGGTCCATTCCGAGAAAGTTTAACACCCGCTCACAACGAGAGACAAAAGGGGACGCCGGGGAACATAGGAGTGCCGGATTGCAAAACGGACAACGGGGAAAAGGCTCGGATGCATGAGATGAACACGTATGCAAGATGAAATGCACATGATGACATGACAATATGCAACACGCAAGCAGATGACATGGCAACAACGACGAATAACTAGCAGACACCTGGCGCATCAAATCCGGGGCGTTACCTCAAAACAACTTTTGTTCACTGTTTAGGTCAAATCAATTAAATGGCATTTGAATAATCACACATAGAGTTTGAATTTGAATCTTGTATTCAAACCAACTTCATTTAATCTGTTGCTAGTTGCATTAGCTCAAATCACAGCATATTTCCATGTCATGATCATGCATCATATTGTGCATTGCATTGATTGTGTTCTTCCTTGTTTGCCGACGTTTGTCCCCTCTCGATAGACGTGGTTCCGACGATTATTCGATGACACCGATGAAGAGCTATACTATCTTCAGAAGTGCTAGGCAAGCAAAACCCCCTTGTTCAATCCTACTCTCTCGCTCCTGCTCTCTTTTACTGCATTAGGACAACAACGATTCATCTGTTACTTGCTGCGGTAGCTGAACCCCTTTATCCTCTGCATGACCTGTCATTGCCACAGTAAATAGATGAAACCCACTAGCATGAGTAGGAGTTGTTTGAGCCCTGTTGTGCCTACTCATTCATGCGTGTTTGTCATGCCTGCTATTGCTTAGAGTTGAGTCAGGTCTGATTCATCGGGGATGAATCAGAGGTGTGTGAACATGTCCTACTGTGTGTGAGCTAAGTGTGTGAACACGATTTGGTAAAGGTGGCGGTGAGAGGCCATGTAGGAGTACATGGTGGGTTGTCTCATTGAAACCATTCTCAAGAACTGAGTTCTGTGTTTGTGATCCATGAACAGTTACTACCACACAGTGGGTTCCGGTAACTCGACCCCTCTCGACTTATTAATCAACCTAATCTCTGTCCAGGAGTTGCAACTAGTTTCTGGTGTTTGTAGGTAGTGTTAGTAGTCTACCAAGTGGTACCCGGTACAGGTGGGCTTGGGAAAAACTAGGCACAGTGGCCCGGTGTACCAAGTGTCACCCGGATGGTGGGCTTGGGAACCCTGCACACATCGTTTGGGGCCGTGAGCGACACCCCGGCCGGATCTCCTTGCGGATGGAACCCGAATAGGTGATAAACCTGGACTAGAGACTTGTGTGGTTAGTCAGGTCGTGGCCGACACCCTCGCCAGGCTTCCGCTTGAAGGTTGCCGAGATACATGATGTGTACATGGCGGTAAGTGGCGAGAGCGAGTGTGAAGAAGTACACCCCTGCAGGGTTAATATGATCTATTCGAATAGCCGTGTCCGCGGTAAAGGACTTCTGGGTTGCCTGTATAGTTCATAGACAAGTGAAAGTAGATACTCTAAAATACGCAAGATAAGCGTGAGTGCTATGGATGGCGTTCCCGTAGGGAGACGGGAGCGGATCCATAGTGGTGTATTGATTGGAGAATATGTGGACTCGTCTGCGCCACCTCAAAAGAGTTACATTGCAGTCGTAGTTCAGGATAGCCACCGAGTCAAAGCTGGCTTGCTGCAGTCAAACTCCACCATCCCCTTTGTTGAAAATGATGCATATGTAGTTAGTTCTAATGTAAGTCTTGCTGGGTACATTTGTACTCACGTTTGCCTATTTTATGTTTTTGCAGAGAGACTTCAGTCTCACTAGTAGTACCGTGTGGACTTCAACGTTTAGCTTCTTACCTCAGCTACGATCTTGTGCCCTCGGCAGGATCTGGTGGATAGTCAGGCTTCTAAGCCTTTTTCATTTGTAGATGTCTGTACTCAGACATGATAATCTTCCGCTTGTGCTTGACTTGTATGCTCTGAATGTTGGGTCGTGAGACCCATGTTTGTAATATCTCGCTCCTTGGAGCCTATTGAATAAAATACTTGAGTTGTAGAGTCATGTTGTGAGGCCATGTTGTATTTGCACATATCGAGCATATTGTGTGTATGTTATTGAAATGCTTGGTATGTGTGGGATCTGACTATCTAGTTGTTTATCCTTAGTAGCCTCTCTTACCGGGAAATGTCTCCTAGTGCTTCCACTGAGCCATGGTAGCTTGCTACTGCTCCGGAACACTTAGGCTGGCCGGCATGTGTCCTTCTTCGTTCCTGTGTCTGTCCCTTCGGGAAAATGTCACGCGATGAATACCGGAGTCCTCTTAGCCCGCTACAGCCCGGTTCACCGGAGTCCTGCTAGCCCAGTGCTACAGCCTGGATTCACTCGCTGATGACCGACATGTTCGATGTTGGGTCATGGATGCCTGTCCTTGTAAGTTTGTGCCACTTTGGGTTTATGACTAGCCATGTCAGCCCGGGCTCCTTATCATATGGATGCTAGCCACACTATCATATACGTGTGCCAAAAGGCGCAAACGGTCCCATGCAAAGGTAAGGCAACACCCGTGGGAATACCGTGCGTGAGGCCGCAAAGTGATATGAAGTGTTACATGCTAGATCGATGTGGCATTGAGTCGGGGTCCTGACAAAAGTCCTGAAATCATCACTAGAAACTCCAGTCTTGTTTCACTTGTGCATGCCATCATCTCCATGCTTGATCTTGCTCAAGTGATCATTCCTCTTGTCCATTCTAGGCCCTTCATTTTAAGCAAAACAAACGTATCCAATTTAGGCAGCATCATATTCTCATGAACATTGTAATCATTACCAAAAAACAAAAGTACCTGATAATTTAATTGGCGTGCGCGAGCTCTAGTAATTGGTCCAGTATATGCAGTAGTAGGGGCTGTGGGTGTAACAATGGTATTGATGTCCTCATCATCCTCCCCTTCTTGAAATGAAGTCGTCCTCGACGGAATCTCATCTTCCTCACCCAAATAAGGCTTCAAATCTGCAATGTTAAAAGTGGGACTAACCCCAAAATCTGCAAACACCTTAAAAGGACCATCAGCACGTGCCATTAGCTTTGATTTGCGCAAATCAGGAAATCTATCCTGACGCAAATGTAACCAAACAAGATCTCTAGGTGCAAACACAACATGTTTTCTACCCTTATCTCGAACAAGTTCATATTTAGCATTCATAAGCTCAATGTTTTCCTTAGTTAACTCATGCATTTTTAAAATCAATTCAGCACGTTGTTTAGCATCAAATTAACCTTCTCTGAAGATGGAAGAGGCAACAAGTCAATAGGTGCATGAGGTAGGAAAACATACACAATTTCAAAAGGGCACACCTTAGTAGTAGAATGCAATGAATGATTATAAGCAAATTCAATATGAGGCAAGCATTCTTCCCACATTTTCTTATTATTCTTCAAAACAGCCCTAAGCATAGAAGACAATGTTCTATTTACTACTTCAGTTTGTCCATCAGTTTGGGGGCGACAAGTAGTACTAATAACAATTTAGTCCCCAACTTATGCATAATCATCTCTAAAAGTGGCTAGGAATTTAGTATCACGATCTGAAACAATAGTATTTGGCACACCATGCAAGCGAATAATTTCACGAAAGAACAAATGAGCAACATTAACAGCATCATCGCTTTTATGAAATGGTATAAGGTGTGCCATTTTCAAGAATCTATCCACGACAACAAATATGCTATCCCTCCCCTTCTTTATTCGAGGTAAATCTAAAACAAAGTCCCTAGAGATATACTCCCAAGGAACACTTTGTATAGGCAAAGGCATATATAAACCATGAGGATCGAGTCGTGACTTAGCTTTTTGACATGTAGCTCCCTCGAGGAACAAAACGCTCAACATCACATCTCATCTTTGGCCAAAATAAATGTGTAGCAAGTACGTCCTCCATCTTCTTCACGCCAAAGTGTCCCATTAATCCTCCTCCATGCGCCTCCTGCAACAACGAAAGACGAATGAAGCTAGCTGGAATGCATAGCTTGTTAGCACGGAACACAGATCTATCATTAACAACGAACTTGTTCAATGTTCTTCCTTCTTTACAATTCTGTAATATATCTTTAAAATCAGCATCATCCACATATTGATCTTTGATGGTCTCCAAACGAAATATTTTGAAGTCAAGTTGTGAAAGCATAGTATAACGACGAGACAATGCATCAACAATAACATTTTCTTTACCCTTCTTGTGTTTAATGACATGAGGAAAGTGTCAATGAATTCAACCCATTTAGCATGTCTACGATTCAGTTTAGCTTGACTTTTAATATGTTTCAAAGATTCATGATCAGAATGTATAACAAATTCTTTGGGCCATAAATAATGTTGCCATGTTTCTAAAGTCCAAACAAGAGCATATAATTCTTTATCATAAGTAGAATAATTCAGACTAGGCCCACTCAATTTTTCAGAAAAGTATGCAACAGGTTTGCCATCTTGTAATAACACACCTCCTAATCCAATTCTGTCGTGGTTCTAAGTCTGACAGTGGAGAAGGGGGGTAGGAATGGAGAGGCAAGATCCTACCTATGGAAGTAGTCGTATACACAAGAGGTTTACGAGTTCAGGCCCTTCTCAAAGGAAGTAATAGCCCTACGTCTCGGAGCCCGGAGGTGGTTGACTGGATTATGTGTGTATGAGTTACAGGGGTGCGAACCCTTTACGCTGAGGAGGGGGGTGGCTTATATAGGGTCCGGCAGACCCCTCCGGCCCTCAGTTATGCAGGGTTTAAGGTACATTAAGATCGGGCGTTACTGGTAACGCCACAAATAAAGTGCTATGATGACCATAAAAGCTACTTACTGACAGACCATTTGCGTGTAGAGTGACTTTAGGTCTCCTGGCAGTTGAGTGGTTGGCTTCATGGTCGAGTGTCTTCGAGTCCGTCGGGTGGATCACTTCTGGGTCGATTGAAAGGTGGTTTCTTCTAGAGATGTCCTTGGGGAGGGTAGCTTGGACAGGTCCATGACCCTACCCTAGGTACATAGCTTCATCATTAGCCCCCGAATGGATCGAGGTTTGAGTGGGGAAGGAGTTTATCGGTGTCAAAACCGGCGGATCTCGGGTAGGGGGTCCCGAACTGTGCGTCTAGGCGGATGGTAACAGGAGACGAGGGACACGATGTTTTACCCAGGTTCAGGCCCTCTTGATGGAGGTAAAACCCTACATCCTGCTTGATTAATATTGATGATGTGTATTACAAGAGTGGATCTACCACGAGATCAAGGAGGCTAAACCCTAGAAGCTAGCCTATGGTATGATTGTTGTAATGGATGTTGTGTCCTACGGACTAAAGCCCTTCGGTTTATATAGACACCGAAGAGGGCTAGGGTTACACAGAGTCGGTTACAATGGTAGGAGATCTACATATCCGTATCGCCAAGCTTGCCTTCCACGCGAAGGAAAGTCCCATCCGGACACGGGACGGAGTCTTCAATCTTGTATCTTCGTAGTCTTGGAGTCCGGCGAACAATGATAGTCCGGCTGTCCGGACACCCCCTAGTCCAGGACTCCCTCAGTAGCCCCTGAACCTGGCTTCAATGATGATGAGTCCGGTGCGCATAATGTTCGGCATTGCAAGGCGGGTTCCTCCTTCGAATAATCCATAGAAGATTGTGAACACCAGGATAGTGTCCGGCTCTGCAAAATAAATTCCACATTCCACCGTAGAGAGAATAATATGTACACAAGTTCAATCTGCTGACGTATTTTGCGGCATGACGTCACACCACTACCAAGCCTTTACTTGAATTGTTTTTTATTATACGACCTCAGCGCGTTTAGCGAAGCGGTTTCCTTGGCACGTTTAGTCAAAGCAGAGATCGTGTTCCCCTTATTCCGGGATTCTCATCAATACGGACGTGGGTAACCCAACCGCGCCCGTCGCCACGCCTCCTCTATCGAAGGTGAGTCTCGAACGGTCACGGAGACGGCTCTTGGTATTCCCCCTCTTTATAATAGGACCAAGGCTCGTTTCTTTTCTTCAATCTTCCATCGAATCCTCTCCTTGCTCCAAGTTCCACCACTCAGAGCCCCAGATTCGAGCGCTTCGGACCTTCAACAATGTCTGTCTCCGACCTTCAGGGCCGGTGGATGCCCTCCTCCGTCACGGAGGAGGACGTGCTAAAGCTGCGAGAGGCCAAGTACCTGTCTTACGAGGTTTTGCACAGGCTGCCCGCCGAAGGGCAGGCCAAACCCACCCCCGAGCCCGGGGAGTACGTCGTCTTTATATCCCACCTCCGTCGGGGTTTAGGCTTCCTGACGGATCCTTTCGTGAGAGGGCTCATGCTCTACTACGGGCTGGATTTCCATGACTTGGCCCCGGAGTCCATCCTCCATATCTCCGCATTTGTTGTCGTCTGCGAAGCCTTCCTCCACGTCACCCCCCACTTCGGCCTGTGGCTAAAGACCTTCAATGTGGAGCCGAAAATGATCGGGGGGCGTCAAGCAGAGTGCGGCGGGGCGGCCATAAGCAGGAGGGCCGATGCCCCGTGGCCCCAGGGCTCCTTCCAAGAGGAGCTCGGCTTGTGGCAGCGGGAGTGGTTCTATATCACCGCTCCGAAGGGCAGCAGGCAGAAGCCGCTGCCTCCATTCCGCTCGGGACCTCCACAACGGTTGATGTCGTGGGTCAACCAAGGGCTCAATTGGGGGCCGTCAAAAGATGTGCCCCTATTGCAGGGCCGGATTCGAGACCTCCAGGCGAGGGAGATCGATCTGGTCGTGGTGATGCAGGTGATGCTAATTAGGCATCTCCTGCCCTGCAAACGCCGTCCTCTCCGGCTATGGGAGTTCAATCCGGAGGGACCACGGATTCTCCAACACTTCATGGGTACGACACCCGTGGAGATGTACAAGTTGTTCTTCGGATCACAGCCGGTGTGTCCAGAATTGACCAAGGATGCCGGCCTAAGCTGCAATCGCCCGGATACTCAAGTAAGTAGCTCAGAGTTCGGACATAACATTTTTTTGCCTTACTACAATTCGCCTTTTAACCCGTTATCCTTCAACAAGAGTGGATAGCGCAAGCAAAGCTGATACGGTGTCCGGCACCCCTCCCAGAGACCGCGCCGGAGCCCGTGCTGGTCAGAATGTTGGAGGTTGCGCCTTCAGAAGGAGGCGAAGGGGAAAATAGAGGAGCTACCGCCTCGCCCAAGGGGGCGCTTGAAGAAGGGGGGATCGAGAATCCCTCCCTCCAGGGGGAGAAGAGGACTGCCTACGAAGACCCGGAGGCCAAAGCCCCTAAGCGGGGGAAGAAATCATCACCAGAGGGTCCTGCGTCCGGGGAGGCCCCGGCCGTTCAATCTTCTCTAAAGAATCAGCCCTCCAGCGAGCCGTGAGTAGGAAAAGGGGAGTTCATTAATAAGAAACATCCCTATTTGTGCTTCTGAGGATAACCGAAATTTTGACCTTGTAGTTCGGATCTGCGACCTTCTCAGATGAGCTCGTCTTCGGGGGATCTTCGTCCGGAGATGATGGAGACCGAGACGCCTCCATCTACTGCACCATCGGATAGGGCGGACGAGCCTGAAGTGTCGTCACGGAGGGTATCCCCGAGCCCGGCAGAGCCGAAGAGTTCGGCGCCGACTAGTGTTCGGCCGGGGGAGCTGAACGATCTGCTTGAGAGGGCGTCCATCTCAGAAGATCACCGTGCATTGATGAGCATGGTGGTTGGAAGGATTTCGTCCGCAGAAAGCGGATTGCATAATGCCGTCAGGAGTTTGCTGGCGGGGTTTGAGGTACGTAAAAACGACGCACCTTTTTGACAGTTTTGCACATAAAAGTGCGCCCTGTATAGATAGTAGCCCCTGAGACTCGGTATGTTGAAGAAAGCGACAGTGTGCCGAGGATCAAAATCGCAGGTATTGAGTGTCGCCTTTCCTATGCAGGTGGCGGATGGTCCGGGGGCTAGCCGGACTGATGGAGTTGCTGAATTAATGCGGCAACTCGATGTTGCGGATGCAGACATCGCGCTAGTCAACAAGCGACTTGACGAGTCGCAAGGTAAGTTGTCTCTCCGCAGTCACCTATTAAGGGAGTCAAAGCCCACCTCTTACAATATTTGTGCTTGACGCAGATGGTGCTACTGCTGTGGAGAGGCTCCGGGCAGAACTTGCTCAGGCCAAGGAGCAAGCCAGGAGAAGTAATGCGGCTGCCTCGAGGGCGGCCGAGGAGTTAGAAGCCGAAAGGTCTGCACACTGCCGAAGCAGGGAAGAGATGGCCGAACTGGCCGTTAAATTAAAGGATGCTACCGACCGCAATGAGGCTCTTGAAAAGGAGCGCCCATCGGAGCGAGAAGACCTGGGGAAGGCCACCGCCGAAGCCAAGGATGCCCGTTCTGCAATGCGGGCTATGAAGGAGGAGCTGCGTCAGGCCGAAGACATTGTGGCTGGCAAGCCTTTTCTGCTGTGTCGCAGGTTTACGGATCCAAAGTATGCCCAGCTTGGCCAGCTGTGGGGTCCGGAGGATCCATATATGGACTTAGCGGCGAGTGCGGCGGATGCCGTCGTGCACTTCCGAAGTCAGAAGGATCACAAGACGGAAGAGATGTTTTGGTCTCAATTCCATAGTCCGGATCGTTCACTTCCGCTGACCGATCGGTTGGCCGAATGGGCTGAGCTGAATAGGTTGTCCGGGCTTGCCATGACGGATATCGTGACTCATGTCTGGCCGGAGAGGCCCAAGCCGAAGAGCTATTTTGGCTTATTGCAGCAGTTTCTTGGGGCGGTGCCGCATATCAAGGAGATGAAGCGGTCGGCCTGCATAGAGGGTGCGCGGATGGCCCTTGCCCGTGTGAAGACACATTGGACAGAGATGGATGCCACCGCTGTTGCAACCCAGGGTTCGGACGAAAGCCGGTTACCCGCCGAGCACTATTTTGGGGAAGTTATGCGTGGTGCTCGTGTAATAGAGTCGCAGTGCTCGAAAAATGTCACGTTCAAATGAACGTTTTATTTTGTAAAACAATGGTTATGATGTAATCGCTTTTTATACTTGTGCGTTCAAGTATTGAAATATCTCCTATGCGGCTGTTTATGTATATGTGTGTATAACTTGAAAGATGGCAGTCATCGGCTTCAGCCCCCACACACAGGTGCGGGGGTGTTCGCAAAAATAGCACATTGTCACACTTAATCCGACGTCTCAGTCCTGTTTAAGGAGGTGGTAGCATAGCGAACGAGGCAACCGGACTATAATGCTTTATCACTTTCACTTAGCCATTGGAGTTCGAGGGTGGGGCTACGATATAGCCCCTGGGGGCACCGCGCTCTCCGAATTCGGGGCGTGTATGTGCCTGACCAGGAAACGATCCTTCGTCAAAGCGGAGGAATTCGAAACATTCCGGTGGTCGATCGAGTGGTTGACTAGTCTCTCGCTGTATCATGACAGTCAGTTTTTGGCGTTCTCTACTGAGGTGCTCGCCCAGCCGAACTGGGGCACAATCGCAGTAGTTCTCCTGGTGCCGCGTTAGCCGATGATACGGAACGTAAGGCAGCAAAACACAGGAGCCGAGCAAACCCAACATTTGACCAAAGACATGATTCGGAGCTGATGCATATAATGCCTAACTCGAGACGCCGAACACTCCCTAAGGTGTTCGGTCTTTATAATAATTGGCGAGATAATGCCCTAAGCCCCTTGTGTCCAGGTACGGGCGAGGTACTCTGACGCGGCCGATGCCAAAACGTCAGTCTCCTCTCTGGTTATCATGAAAAACCAGGGGATTATAGCAACAAGAGACAGTAAAAAAGGTTTACGCAGGGTCTTAATCTGAAATGAATCCTAGCAACGGGTCCCTACTGCACGTCTGCGCCTGTGTCTCCGTTGTGCCGTTATCCTGGACGGGTGTGCACGGTGTTCATCTGTAAAAAGAGAGGAACTTAGTTTGAAAGAAATCGTGCAAAAAGTACATAAAAATAAAAATATTTAGAAATTAATAAAGCTGAGCCTATATTAGCTCATTGTTGCTTATATGCCCAGCCCCTTGTGAAGGGGTGTCCGGCTGGAGAGCCCCTAGCTTATTTATGCCGGACTCGTCTAGCCGTGTCCGGGGTCTTTGAATGACCCTCTTAATGAAATGATGCCTCGTGGACCGGGCATTTTGAGTGTAAGAGACGCATAATGTGGTATTGCGTTAAAGCGGATGAAAGCTTCACGTCCCAATAGTGCTTGATGGCTACTTTTAAATGGGGCGACATGAAAGATTAGCTTTTCGCGTCGGAAGTTGTCCAGTGACCCGAATACAACTTCCAGTAGTAAGGAGCCTGTGCACTTGGCGTAAGGGCCTGGCGTCACTCCTTTAAAGGAAGTGCGGCTATGTCGAATTTTAGTAAGGTCTATCCCCAACTTGCGGATTGTGTTCGGATATAGCAGGTTTAAATCGCTACCGCCGTCCATCAGGACTTGTGTAAATTGTAGTCCGTCGATTATAGGATCCAAGATTAGAGCAGTCCATCCTGCATTTCGAACACTTCTGGAATAATCCAGGTGGTCAAAGGTGATTGGTTTTGACATCCAATCTCGAGGTTCCGCTGGGGTGGACCGTGCGAGACCCATCTTAGCGGGTGCCGCATTGTTTTTCCGTATTATCACATGAAGTGAGTTTACTGCTTTGACTTCTTGTGGGAAAGTCTTTTGTTTTCCGGTGCCCTGCTGGTGGGGTTCGTCGTCGTCCTCGCTTGGTGCGTCGAGCCCCTTGTGTTCGGCGTTGAATCGACCGGACTGTTTGAAAACCCAACAATCTCGGTGGGTGTGGTTTGCGGGTCTTCCGGAGGTACTGTGGATTTGACATATCCGATCCAAAATTTTGTTTAAGTTGGATAGCTCGTCACTGTTGTCCTTAAGAGGCAGTGTTTTGCTGTTTGGCCGCGAGCTTTTGAATCCGGCGTTGACCGCTGTGTTCTTTGGGCTTTTCTCTTTATTTCGGCGCTGATCTTTTCTGCGCCGTGATTTTCCGTTTCCATCTCTGATCTCGGATGTACTTGGGTCGCTGGTGCTGCATCTTGCTAGCCAGCTGTCTTCCCCCGCGCAAAAGCGGGTCATGAGGCTTGTTAGCGCGGACATTGTCCTCGGCTTCTCTTGGCCGAGGTGTCTGGCAAGCCATTCGTCTCGGACGTTATGTTTGAAAGCTGCTAAGGCTTCGGCGTCCGGACAGTCGACTATTTGGTTCTTTTTAGTAAGGAACCTGTTCCAGAATTTACGCGCTGACTCTCCGGGCTGTTGAGTTATATGACTTAGATCGTCTGCATCCGAAGGGCGGACATAAGTCCCTTGAAAATTTGCTCTAAACACGTCCTCAAGCTCTTCCCAACTTCCAACAGTGTTTTCTGGGAGGTTTTTGAGCCAATGCCGAGCTGGCCCTTTGAGCTTGAGGGGTAGGTATTTTATGGCGTGGAGGTCATATCCTCTAGCCATGTGTATGTGTAGTATATAATCATCTATCCAGACTCCCGGGTCTGTTGTTCCGTCATAAGCCTCTATGTTTATGTGTTTAAACCCTGCTGGGAATTCATGATCCAGCACCTCATTGGTGAAACATAGTGGGTGTGCGGCGCCCCTGTATTTGGGTGTACCGCTGTCTTCGAACACTTAGCGTGTTGTGTTGCTTCCTGGGGCCCTCTTTTTTGGCCCGTAGATGGACCTGGCTGGGCCATCTGTTTTCCCAGGATCACGAGTCGGCTTGTGTGCGGCGCCGCTTGTAGGATTTGGCCTATAATCTGGCCGTCTATCCGGCCAGGCGGCCTCTTTGTTTTTTGACTGTGGAGGCTCTATGGCTTCCTCGTCAAATTCTGGCAGTAGCTTGCACTTCGGGTAGCTCTTTGATTGATGGCCATTGCCGTATTTGTCTGCGATTTTGAGCACTTTGCTCCACCTCATTCTGAGTATGTCTTCCGCTGTTTTGAGCTTCCGTTTTTCCTTCTTCAAACTTCTTGCAGTGGCGACGAGTCTTTTCCAAAGGCTCTTATTCTCCGGTGGTGTGTCTGGCGTGAGGTCGTCTGGACTGTTGGTTTCGCCAGGCATGGATTGATTATCCGACTCGTCCTGTTCGGACGGTTGCTTGGCCACATGTTCGTCGTCCACTGGTTTCCCTGCTCTATTGCTGGGTCATTAGGAGCGCTGTTGTTGTCGAGGCGGGACTTAGGGCGGCGTCTGTGTCGCCGTTTTGGTTGTTTATCGGCGGGATTATCCTTTGTCGCGCCCCGTTGGTCCTCGTTATCGCTTCCCTTCGGGGTATCCACCATATATACATCATGGGTTGCGGTGGCCCTCCGGTGCCCTGTAGGCACTGGTTCTTGTTCGTATCCGGCATCGTCGTCCATACCGTCGATGTCTTCGGAGTCATAGTCTAGCATGTCGGTTAGATCGTCGACAGTGGCTACAAAGTGGGAGGTGGGTGGGCTTTGAATTTCTTCGTCATCCGCATCCCAACTATCCTGGCCATAATCCGGCCAGGGCTCTCCGGATAGCGAGAGATGCTTTAGCGAATTTAGGATGTCGCCAAAGGGCGAGTGCTGAAAGATGTCCGCAGCGGTGAACTCCATGATCGGCGCCCAATCTGATTCGATTGGTAGGGGCGCAGGAGGTTCGGAGTCCGGCAGGGAGTCCGGCACCTCGGAGTCACGAGCTTTATAGGGGACAAGGTCAGCGTTCGGCTCCATCGCCGCGGAAGTTGCAGCCCCCGAGGCGGTGTCCAGCCACCGGTCCTCGATCTGGGCGATCGGCTTCGGACTGAGGGCCAGAGTGGATTCGTGTGCGGCCACCAAGGTACTGTCCGGCGGCAGAGCTAAATCATGCCCATCGTGACAGTGCGGCACGCTCGGCTGTGGCTCGAATCCGTCGAAGATCAAGTCCCCGCGGATGTCGGCCGTGAAGTTTAGGCTTCCGAACCTGACCTGACGGCCAGGGGCGTAGCTTTCGATCTGCTCCAGATGGCCAAGTGAATTAGCCCGCAGTGCGAAGCCGCCGAATATGAAGATCTGTCCGGGGAGAAAAGTCTCACCCTGGACGGCGTTGTTGTTGATTGAGGAAGCCATCGAGCCTATCGGTGACGACACAGAGGAACTCTCAATGAAAGCACCAATGTCGGTGTCAAAACCGGCGGATCTTGGGTAGGGGGTCCCGAACTGTGCGTCTAGGCGGATGGTAACAGGAGACGAGGGACACGATGTTTTACCCAGGTTCGGGCCCTCTTGATGGAGGTAAAACCCTACGTCCTGCTTGATTAATATTGATGATGTGTATTACAAGAGTGGATCTACCACAAGATCAAGGAGGCTAAACTCTAGAAGCTAGCCTATGGTATGATTGTTGTAATGGATGTTGTGTCCTACGGACTAAAGCCCGCCGGTTTATATAGACACCGGAGAGGGCTAGGGTTACACAGAGTCGGTTACAATGGTAGGAGATCTACATATCCGTATCGCCAAGCTTGCCTTCCACGCCTAGGAAAGTCCCATCCGGACACGGGACGGAGTCTTCAATCTTGTATCTTCGTAGTCTTGGAGTCCGGCGGACGATGATAGTCCGGCTGTCCAGACACCCCCTAGTCCAGGACTCCCTCAGAGTTGAACACACTTCCGACCCATTTTCGTGCTATGAATATGTCTTGTTCTGGATCAATGAACTTACGTGACAGCACCAACTTCTTTTTCAGTCGCCTTGATCCATTCTTTGTATTCGTCGAGTGAATTTCTTTACTTGGAGAACTCCGAACGACAGAGCGGAGGAAATCTTCCGTCTGACGAGTTGCTCTACAGCTCATGGATTTAGCGGGATTCGAATTTCGGGAAGCACGCGGGGCGGAGGAGGCCGCAGTAATCGGATGGGATAAGGCATGGATGCCTCGATCTCCGTGCCACCTTTTTCGCCACGTATCGCGCGCGTGACTGTTGTGGGGGTTGATAGGATTGCCCGGGCCTACAAGTCAGTCACTCGGAAGTAACCTCATATAAGGCGCCGGACGGGGTTTTTTGAACAGTGCTTTCTCATTTCCGCCTCTCTTCCTCAGACTTATCCACCGCATTCGCTTTCGCCTCAGTGCCGCTGCCCCGTGCACGTCTCGCCGGCGACGATGGTGAAAGAGAAGACGGTGGCCCTGGAGCGGGCAAAGAAAGCGACGACGAAGGCGAAGGGAAGGGCGACCGGTCGGGGCGGATCTTCATCGAGGGACGGCCTGCCGCAGGGCTGGATCCAGGGTGACTGGATCCGCTCGACGATTCGTCAAGAGGACCTTGACGACCTGGCCAATGGAGGACTGATCCCCCATGGATTGGCGCGGCACCCGGGGAAGGAGTCTGAGCCGCAGCCTCAGGAGGGTGAGTGCGTTCCCTTGGCCACCCATGTCGACCGTGGGTTTTCTTTGCCACCTCACCTTTCTTTCGGGGATCTCTGAATTTCTTTGGGGCGCAACTCCATCACTTCACACCCAACACCATCGTGTACCTTGCTGCTTTCGTGTCTTTGTGCGAGAATTTCTTGGGTTGTCGGCCTCATTGGGGTCTTTTCAAGCAGATTTTCACCTGTCGCTCCCAGACGGTGAAAAAGGCCAATCCGAGTGACGAGAGAACACAAGTGATTCAGA
Organism: Triticum dicoccoides; assembly: GCF_002162155.2. NCBI lineage: Eukaryota > Viridiplantae > Streptophyta > Magnoliopsida > Poales > Poaceae > Triticum > Triticum dicoccoides. The sequence continues at coordinate 228,631,136 of NC_041389.1, read as the reverse complement.
TGTGTGGGGGTCTTGGGGTTCAAATGAGGGGGAAAAGTTCTTTTCCGGCCATGATCCTACCCGACTCGGTCCGTGGATGGCAGTCGACCTGATTTTACTGCAAAGACCAGCCGACGCCAGGGCAGTCGACCGGACTCCCTCCTTTTTTTGTGGACCCAGTGAGGAAGCCTTCCTCTTTGAAGGTGATCCCGGAAGAGAAGGCGCAGGTTAAGGTGCTGGTCGAACGTGTTGTCCAGCTTATCCGTGACGGGGTGACCGGCATGGACCTCTTGGAGGTCTTCCTCCGACGACGCATCCAGCCACTTCAATATCGAGACTATCTGATGTGGATGTATTTTGGCACTGAGGACACCACTCGGATCCACCCGGAGGAGGTTGAGGATGCCACGCTGGAGAGGTGGCTGGCAAGCATCACATGGAACAAAGACAACCCCCAAGGAGCCAGGAGGATTCCTCCACTCGACCAATCATACGAAGTAGACCAGGTCTGATTCTGCATCTCCGACTGTGACCTTGTTTTCTTCATTCTGTTTGCTTAAAATCAGTCAACTAACTTTTGTCTTGTTTGTTGTCTTCTTGGCCACTACTGAGATGTACTTGATTCCCAACGGGGCACTAGAACAGGCCGAGGGAGGATGAGGCGAGCGGAGGTGAAAGTGAGGAGGAGTGGCAATCTGATGGTGAGGGGGAAGAAGATGTTGACGGCTCCAGTGAAGAGAAGGAGGAGGAAGTCGATCCTCCTCGCACGGAAAGGCGATCCAAGCTCATCCACGACCCCGCGGGTGAGCGTGGTAAAGCGACTCTGCCTGTTGGGCAGTCGTCGAAACGCCCTCGGACAGCCTCTCCAATGCCAACTGAAAAAGCGCCAAAGCATCCTCGAGTGGCGTCATCAAAGCCACCGAAGGCCTTGCCCAAGATGAGAATGGCCATTCCCACCATTTCCGGGTAACAACAGAACTCGTGTTTTCTCGTTCAGCATGGACAGACTCTTGGTCGACTCCTTGGCTAACCGACTGGTTTCTGAAATCTGCAGTGCTGCTACCTCCGAGACCTCCGCCAGGAATGAAGATCAGGAAATGGAAGACGTTGCCACCTCCAACCTTGGTATGATCTCTGTAGTTTCGCTCTTGGTCGATTGGATTTTTGATTTTAACTTTGGACTTTTCCTAAAGCTCCTCCTCATGTCATTGATCTCCCTGACGATGACGATGAGACGCTGCTGAGGCCGAGGAGGAATAGAAAGGTGCCGGCTGGCAAGACCACTCAGACTGCATCAGTGCCTGAGGCACCGGTTCAGGATGGTGGTAATACTACTCGGAATTCCGTGTCCTTCGCTGTGCCGCTGACGAGTGCTCGACCTTCATCGTCGACTGCTGACCCGCCTTCCCTTTTCGCCACACACCACGTCCCAGAGGACCAAGCAGGTGCTGCTAAGGAGGCTATACGTCAGGCAGGGATCATGATGGAGCAGGTGAAGGCGATCCGGGAAGCTAGCCAAGCGGCCTATGATGCTAGCTCAGCCCTTCAGAGCAACGTCCAGGTTAGTTGGTCACCGCTTGTTCTGTGAGGATATGCTATCTGAAGACTTTCTTTCCGAAGATCCTTGTATCTGTACACCCACTGGGTGTGTCGATTGAATTTTTGGATTGGTGGGGCACGCTGAGTGCACCCACTGGGTGTAGTACCCGAGACTATGGTGGACTGCTGGCAGTCGACTGTAGTCCTTGTATTTTGAATTTCTTCACTCTAACTTCTTCACTCGGTCTTGTCAGACCATGCCAAATGGAATCTTGGAACCAGTGTGGGCACGCTGAGTGCACCCACTGGGTGTAGTCCCCGAGACCATGGTCGACTGCTGGTAGTCGACTAAGGTTTGAAGAACCTGTTTTTTTATCATGATGAGACCGTGGCTGACTGCTGGCAGTTAACTATGGTTTAGGATCATAACCTTTTTGTCTCTTTTGATCGACTGATCGGACCGAGTCGGTAGAACCAGTGGGGGCACGCTGAGTGCACCCACTGGGTGTAGTCCCTGAGACTACTGTTGAATATTTTGATTCGGCTGTAGTCTTAGAAATGCTATGATTTTTCTCTTAGTCACTCGGAAGCAGCCTATCTTTGATGTCTGTCAACTGACCCTTCGCACAAATCTTGCAAGCTTGTGGCTCGCTATACTGAATTGGAAAACAAACATATCCAGCTCGACCTTGACTTGAAGCTTGTTCAGGAGAACTTTAAGAAGGCGAAAGATGAAGCGAAAGGTATGGTTGGTGAGAATCTTGACGACTGTATTTATCTTTCTGCCCATTCCTGATTCTGATCTCATTGTCACTTTGCAGATAAAATGAAGGAGGCTCTGAAGAAGAAGGACCATGACCTCGCCCAGGCGTAGAAGGTGGCTTTGGACAAAACGAAGCTTGCGAAAGAAAAACTGTCTTCAGTCGGAAAACTTGAAGAGGAGAACGCCAATCTGAAAGCTGCTCTCGACGCGGCCAACAAGGAAGTCAACCGTCTGAAGAATGATAAGATAGCTCTGAGTGACAAGGCTAGCGAACTGGCGGGGAAGAAGAACGATCTGGAGGCTTATCTCTGAGGGCTCGCCAAGAAGTTATTCATCATGCTTGAAGGTAATGTCTTCTATCCGACTGACTTTTTATCATCGACTCATCATAGAACTGTTGGCTTTACTTCGAATTGTGTTTACAGAATTCTGCCAAAACTTCGAGGAGGAGACCAGACGAGTGGAGACAAGCTTGGACCCCATTAACTCTCCTGTGAAGGATGAAGCCGCTATGAACGTGCTCCGACTGGAGTCTCATGTTGCTAGAGTTGTTGACTACCTTGCTCGACTGAAGGTTGCGGCGTCGCGAATCGACACGACACTCTGGTTGGGAGAGACGCTTCAAAATTACCTCGAGTCTCTAATGACTCGACTGAATGAAGTTCCAGGTCGAGTGGAAGAATGGAAGAAGTCTTCTGCCAGGTGCGGTGCTGACGTTGCTCTGTCCCTGGTCCGTGTTCACTGCAAGGATGCGCGAGAGGACAAGCTGGCGTCCATAAAAGTGGCCAATACCAAGAAGCACGACTTCCAATCTTTCATGGAGACCTTCATTGCTGCTGCCACTCGGATTGCTGATGGAATTGACCTGGACCAGTTTGTGGTGCCGTCCAGTCCTCCACCTGAGGAGTAAGAAAAACTTCTATGCTTCGCCTTAAATTTGCCTTGAAATGCCGAGTGGTTTTGTAACCGATAAACTTTTACAGGCTTGACGCCTGAGCACTTCTGAATCCGTAGGATGTTATCTGAACTGGGTTTATCGTTGAATATGCTTGTATTTGCCTTCGAGCAAACTTTGTTCTTCACTCGGAATATACTTTAATGCTTGAGACGCATCTCTGAGGTGGAAAGTCCAGTCGATCCGCACTTCATCGCCCTTGCAGGTAGGGATGGAGCACAGATTGCAGACGACCTGCGTCCTTGCGGATCAGCTTGGAGCAGACATTGTATTTGTGGCATATCTCCGAAGGAGAAGGCAGCAGTCGACCTGCACCTCGCCTTCCTTGCAAAGCGCACGTTGTATTTGTGGCGTAGCTTCGAAGGAGAAGGTAGCAGTCGACCTGCACCTCGTCGTCCTTGTAGAGCGCACGTTGTATTTGTGGTGTAGCTCCGAAGGACAAGGTAGCAGTCGACCTGCACCTCGTCATTCTTGCAGAGCGCATGTTGTATTTGTGGCGTAGCTCCGAAGGAGAAGGTAGCAGTCGACCTGCACCTCGTCGTCCTTGCGGATCGGAATGGATTAAATACTTAGGCGAGTATTGGACTACAGCTAAACCTTCGAGTGGGAGGATTGCTCTCCACTCGGTAGGGTTTTTAAATACTTAGGCGAGTACTGGACTGCAGCTAAGCCCCCGAGTGGGAGGATTGCTCTCCACTCGGTAGGATTTTTAAATACTTAGGCGAGTACTGGACTGCAGCTAAGCCCCCGAGTGGGAGGATTGCTCTTCACTCGGTAGGATTTTTAAATACTTAGGCGAGTACTGGACTGCAGCTAAGCCCCCGAGTGGGAGGATTGCTCTCCACTCGGTAGGATTTTTAAATACTTAGGCGAGTACT
>NC_041389.1:228619556-228626847 GCF_002162155.2 Triticum dicoccoides | reverse complement strand
GCTCTCCACTCGGTAGGATTTTTAAATACTTAGGAGAATACTGGACTGTAGCTAAGCCCCCGAGTGGGAGGATTGCTCTCCACTCGGTAGGATTTTTAAATACTTAGGCGAGTACTGGACTGCAGCTAAGCCCCCGAGTGGGAGGTTTGCTCTCCACTCGGTAGGATTTTCGGATACTTAGGCGAGTACTTGGACTGCAGCTAAGCCCCCGAGTGGGAGGCTGGCTCATCACTTGGTAGGATTTTCAAGTACTTAGGCGAAACGGATTCGCAGCTAAGCCCCCGAGTGAGAGGCTGGCTCACCACTCGGTAGTAAAAAATATTTTTTACAAGCTTAGGTGAAACGGATTCGCGGCTTAGCCACCCACTGGGCGATTTCTCACGTAAACAAAAGCAACAACAATCACTGGGAAAATCATAACACTCTTGTCTTTGATAAACAAACTACAGAGGTACTTTTTATTACATCTCATCCGAGTGAGTACTTAAGTATAAAAGGGGCGGAGCAGCTCCTCATTCCAAGCTCGTGGCTCATGAATCTGGCGATCGACATTGTAAAGACGGTACGCTCCATTGTGGAGAACTTTGGTGACGATGAAGGGGCCTTCCCAAGTGGGAGCGAGCTTGTGTGGCTTCTGTTGATCCACTCGGAGAACCAAATCTCCTTCTTGGAAGGATCGACTCTTCACATTTCTGGCATGGAATCGACGCAAGTCTTGCTGATAGATAGTCGAGAAGATCAAGGCCATCTCCCTTTCCTCTTCTAAGAGGTCGACTGCATCCTGCCGGGCTAGTTCTGCTTCATCTTCAGAGTAGAGCTCGACTCGGGGGGCATTGTGAAGCAGGTCACTCGGCAGAACTGCTTCAGCTCCATAGACCAGAAAGAATGGAGTTCGCCCAGTCGACTGATTAGGAGTGGTCCTTAATCCCCAAAGTACTGATGGAAGTTCGTCGACCCACGCGCCTGCTACGTGCTTGAGATCGCGTATCAGTCGGGGTTTCAGTCCTTTGAGAATTAGACCATTTGCTCGTTCCGCTTGTCCATTCGACTGGGGGTGAGCGACTGAAGCGTAGTCGACTCGTGTGCCTTGAGAGACGCAAATGGCTTTGAACTTGTCGGAATCGACCCATTATCATTGATGATGCTATGCGGAACTCCATATTTGAATATCAACTCTCTGACAAAACTGATAGCAGTGCATGCATCGAGATTCTTGATAGGTTTAGCTTCAATCCATTTAGTAAACTTGTCGACTGCCACTAGCAAGTGAGTGAAGCCGGTCCTGCCAGTTCTCAGTGGTCCAATCATATCCAACCCCCAAACAGCGAAGGGCCAGACGAGTGGAATGGTCTTCAAGGCTGAGGCGGGCTTGTGTGACATATTGGAATAGAACTGACACCCTTCACACTTGTCGACTATCTCTTTCGACATTTCATTTGCTCTTGGCCAGTAAAACCCTGCTCGGCATGCTTTAGCAACAATGGTCAGAGAAGACGCATGGTGACCACAGGTCCCCAAGTGGATATCATCAAGAATTATCTGACCTTCTTCTGGTGTTATACATTTCTGACTGACTCCAGTCGCGCTCTCTCTGTACAACTGTCCCTTTATCACAGTAAAGGCCTTGGATCGACGGGCGATCTGTCGAGCCTCTTCTTCATTCTCCGGGAACTCTTTCCTTAGGATATACGCGATGTACGGCACTGTCCAGCCGGGAGTGATGACCAAAACTTCCATGATCAGGTCGACCACAGCTGGGACCCCAACTTCAGTCAGATCCATGACACTTTTTGGCTGCGGGGCTTCTTCGGTGAAAGGATCCTCTTGAACTGATGGTGTGTGTGGATGTGTTCCAAAAACACATTACTGGGAATGGCTTCTCTATTGGAACCTATTTTTGCCAAATCATCAGCCGCTTGATTTTTCAGTCGGGGTATATGATGAAGCTCTAACCCCTCGAATTTCTTCTCTAGCTTTCTCAATGCATTGCAGTAACCAATCATGGCCGGACTTCTGACGTCCAACTCCTTCATCACTTGGTTAACCACCAAATCTGAGTTGCCATAGACCAAGAGGCGACGGACGCCGAGTGAAATGGCCATACACAATCCATACAAAAGTGCTTCGTATTCTGCTTCGTTATTGGAGGAATCAAAGTGAATCTGGAGCACATATCTGAGCTTATCTCCTCGGGGGGAAACCAACACTACCCCAGCACCGGAACCATTCAGCATCTTAGAACCATCAAAGAACATGGTCCAGTGCTCCGAGTGAACTTGAGTCGGCAGTTGCTGTTCCATCCACTCGGCGATGAAATCTGCTATTGCTTGGGACTTGATGGCTTTCTTTGCCTCAAACTTGATATCTAGGGGAAGGAGTTCAATCGCCCATTTTGCCACTCGACCCGTTGCATCTCTGTTGTGCAGAATCTCTAACAATGGGGCGTCGCTGACGACTGTAATGGAATGGTCAGAGAAGTAATGAGCAACCTTCTTCGTGGTCATATAAATCCCATACACAAGCTTCTGATAATGAGGGTATCTTTGATTTGATGTGGTCAAAACTTCAGAAAGATAATATACTGGGCACTGAACTTTAAAGGCTTTTCCTTCTTCTTCCCGTTCGACCTTAAGTACTATACTGACGACTTGTCCTATGGCTGCAATGTAAAGCAGCAAAGGATCTTTGCTGATTGGGGCAGCAAGCACCAACTGGGTGGAAAGCAGGGCTTTTAGCTCTGCAAACGCTGCATCAGCTTCAGGAGTCCACTCGAACTTGTCTGACTTCTTCATCAGTCGGTAAAGAGGCAATGCCTTTTCACCGAGACAAGAGATGAATCGACTTAAAGCGGCCAAGCAACTAGTAAGCTTCTAGACATCTGCACACGTACAGGACATTTCATTCGGAGTATAGTACCAGCTTTTTCTGGATTGGCATCGATTCCTCGTTCAGAAACGAGAAACCGAGTAACTTTCCACCAGGAACTTCGAATGTGCACTTTGATGGATTAAGCTTGATATCATACCTCCTGAGGTTGGCAAATGTCTCAACAAGGTCAGTCAGCAGGTCGGAACCCTTCCGTGACTTGAACACAATATCATCCATGTATGCTTCCACATTCCGACTGATTTGAGTGAGCAAACACTTCTGAATCATCCTCATGAACGTGGCTCTGGCATTCTTGAGGCCGAATGGCATGGTGATATAACAGAAGCACCCAAATGGAGTGATGAAAGCTGTTTTGATCTCGTCGGGTCCATACAGACGGATCTGATGGTAACTAGAATAGGCGTCTAAAAAAGACAAGCGCTCACATCCCGCGGTCGAGTCGACTATTTGGTCGATGCGGGGGAGAAGAAAATGATCTCTCGGGCAGGCCCGATTGATATGTTTGAAGTCAATGCACATGCGAAGTGACTTGTCCTTCTTGGGGACCATGACAACATTGGCGAGCCACTCAGAGTGGTAAATCTCTCGGATAAACTCTGCTGCTAAGAGCCGAGCCACCTCCTCGCTAATGGCCTTTCTCTTCTAGATGGCGGACCGTCGAAGATGTTCCTTGACAGGTTTCCCTTTTGAGTCGACTCGTAGACGGTGCTCAGCCAGCCCCCTGGGAACACCCGGCATGTCAGAAGGCTTCCATGCGAAGATGTCCCAGTTCTCACGGAGGAACTAGATGAGCGCTTCTTCCTATTTGGAGTCGAGTGTTGTAGAGATATGAGTCGGAGCAGCACTGGGGTCGGTTGGGTGAATGTGAATCGGATTTGTCTCACTGGACGACTGAAATGCTGATTCCGTAGCGGGCTTCTTGGCTCGCAACAAATCACTCGGGTCTGCAGTTTTCTGGTATTCCTGCAGCTCTACCACTGCCATCTGAGCATCGGCGATCTTTGAGCCTTTCTGAAAGCACTCTTCCGCCTTCTTCCGATTGCCAGTAATAGTGATCACACCTTTGGGACCAGGCATCTTCAATTTGAGGTACACATAACATGGTCGATCCATGAAACATGCATAAGTTGGCCTGCCCAAAATAGCGTGATAAGCACTCTGGAAATCCACAACTTCAAATGTCAACTTTTCTTTGCGGTAATTCTTGGAATCACTGAAAACCACATCAAGAGCAATTTGGCCGAGTGACTCAGCCTTCTTTCCAGGAATGACTCCATGGAAACTCATGTTGCTAGTTCTGAGTCTGGACATTGGAATGCCCATCCCTTTCAACGTCTCTGCATACAATATATTCAGGCCACTGCCACCATCCATCAAAACCTTTGTCAGTCGAGTGCCTTCAACGACTGGGTCGACCACCAAAGCTTGCCTCCTAGGGGTGGCTATGTGAGTCGGATGATCGGACTGGTCGAATGTGATAGCAGTCTGAGACCATTTCAGATAACTAGGTGTCGCCGGAGCAACCATATTCACTTCTCAGTTGATAACTTTCAATCGAATTTTGCTTTCAACATCAGCAAAAATCATCAGGGTGGAATTGACCTGGGGATATCCATCATCACTATCTTCTTTGTCTTCAACTTTGTCTGACTCCTTTTCCTTATCTTTGGGTTGTTTCCCCTGGAATTGCTGGGTGAAGAGCCGACACTGTCGAGTGGTATGTTTCGGGTATATGAATTTACCCTCCACATCTTTCTTCGTGTGGATGTGGCACGGCAAATCCATCACGTCATTCCCTTCCTTGTCCTTCACCTTCTTAGGGTTCCAAGACCCTTTGGGCTTCCCTTTAAACTTTCCTTGAGTCACGGCCAAGGCTTCTCCAGGAGCAGCTGGCTTGGCTTTCCGCTTTTGCTTCCGACTGGAGTTCCCTCCCCTGGTTTCATGGGCGACTGACTTGTGCTTGCCACTCCGGAGCCGATCCTCTTCTTCACCATTGGCATACTTGGTGGCAATCTCCATCATTCGATGCAGAGACATGTCTCCGGTTCGACCGAATCTTAGGTTTAACTCTCTGTACTTAACGCCTTCCTTGAAGGCACTGTCACACCCAATATGCGACCCTATCCAAAAGGAACTCGTAGGTCCCACCAAGGATAGACCCGCATATTAGAACGCTTTTGCAAGGTGGATATCATTACATCAACATTACATAATAGATGGGGATACATTACAAAAGGCATACAATGCCACACGAATACAACAATACATCATACATGAGATCAACATCCGACTACGAATGAAACACAAACAGAAGCTCAAACGACATCCACCCTGCTAGCCCAGGCTGCCGACCTGGAACCTATCCCCTGATCGAAGAAGCAGAAGAAGAACTCAATGCAAGCAAGCATCGCTCTCGCGTCATGATCATCGCATAACCTATACCTGCAACTGTTGTTGTAGTAATCTGTGAGCAACGAGGACTCAGCAATCCCATTACCATGGGTATCAAGACTAGCAAAGCTTAATGGGAAAGGAAGGGGTAAAGTGGTGAGGTTGCAGCAGCGACTAAGCATGATATGGTGGCTAACATACGCAAAAGAGAGAGAGAAGAGAAACAAGCGGAACGGTCATGAAGCTAGAAATGATCAAGAGGTGATCATGAACACCTACTTACGTCAAACATAACACAGAAACCGTGTTCACTTCCCGAACTCCGCCGAGAAGAGACCATCACGGCTACACACGCGGTTGATGCGTTTTAATTCGGATCAGGTGTCAAGTTATCTACAACCGAACATTAACAAATTCCCATCTGCCACATAACCGCGGGCACGGCTCTCGAAAGTTTAAACCCTGCAGGGGTGTCCCAACTTAGCCCATGACAAGCTCTCGCGATCAACGAAGGAATAGACCTTCTCCCAGGAAGACCCGATCAGTCTCGGAATCCCAGTTTACAAGACATTTCGACAATGGTAAAACAAGACCAGCAAAGCCGCCCGATGTGCCGACAATCCCGATAGGAGCTGCACACATCTCGTTCTCAGGGCAACACCGGATGAGACATCCTATGAGTAAAACCAGACCTCGAGTTGCCCCGAGGGGGCCCCGCAGTCTACTCGGTTCGGACCAGCACTTAGACAAGCACTGGCCCGGGGGGGGGGCTAAAATAAAGATGACCCTCGAAAGAGCGACTCCCAAGGGAAAAAGTAGGTGGTGGTGAGGCAAATGGCATGATACTACTAAATGCATAAAACAACAGTCCCTTACTGACCATGAGCCAAAAAGGCATAGAAAATATGATGGCACCCATGTAAACATGGCAAGTTATATTACAGATTCAAACATGGCAGGAACAACAATAAGTAGGCATGTTGGTGAGCTTGTACCACTCACCACAGAACAATACATGGCATGGCAAGGCAACCAACAGTAAGAAGACATGTTTATGAAGCTAAGCATGGCAAGAGCAAGGTCATAGGGTACATGGATCACTAGGAAACAATCATGGAAACATTGAACTTCATGTTAACAGGTTGACAGCAACATCATTTAGCAAACTTTAGAGCAAGATAACAACATGCTACAGTAGGCTATAATTGCAACCAAGGGCATGAATGGATAGAGCAATACATGTAGATCAAAACATGTTTATAGAACATCTCCAGATTATGCATAGAATGATTAGTAGAAGCATGTTAACATAGCAACAAAATATAACAGAATCTGTCAGGAAAACAGCAACAGCAACTACCCTACTTAGCAAGCTTGATACACTCAGCACACAACTCACAAAAATACATGGTTGGCACCCCTGGAAAGATGGCATAGCATAGATCAAAACACATGTAGACATCAACCTCATAGGATGCACACATCAATCATGGCAAAAATGATAAATGAGCAAGTTATAACAGTTTCAGCAGATTAACATCAACATGCACTCTTCCAACAGCATTTCGGGCATCAAGATGAGCTCAAATGAAAATGATGCAATGTAATTAAATGAAGTACTCATTGAGACGAACAATTTTACATATTATACGCACGAAACGGAGCTACGGATTCAGAGATATAGCATGATGAACATGGCATGATTATGTCAGGGATTCGGGGACTTAGTGGAATTTACCCCGCGAAAAACTGGACGGAGATGTTCCGGGATGGAGGGATCCGGGGCGCGGCGGAGGTGTTTGGTTCCGGGACGGGTGGATCTCATCCCACCCGTCCGGATCCGGTGACGGGGTGGCCGGCGACGGCGGCGGAGGCGGCCGGCGGCGGCGCTGGGCGGCGCCGGCGACGAGGCGGAGGCAGGGGCGAGGTCGACGAGGCGGCGGGGCGGCTCCGCGGCGAGGCGGCGGGCGGCGGACCCGGCCGGTGGCGGGAGCTGGCGAGGCCGAAGCAG
>NC_041389.1:228583778-228619242 GCF_002162155.2 Triticum dicoccoides | reverse complement strand
GCGGGGCGACGGTGCGCGGTCGGGTCGACCCGGGCCCCGATGGGCTTCGGCGGGCCCCGCGCGGGCTCGGGCGGGCCGGCGGCGGCGGGAGGAGAGAGAGGCCGGCGGAGTACATGTGGCAGCGCGGGATTGGACCGGGCGCGGCAGCGGACATGTCCGGCGGGGTCCGGACGTGTCCGTCTGCGGGAGGAGGAAGAAGGCTAGGGTTTGGACGAAAATTTCGAGGAGGCACACATATATATAGGTAGAGGGAGCTAGGAGAGTCCAAATGAGGAGCAGTTTTCGGCCACGCGATCGTGATCGAACGACCGAGAGCATGGAGGGGAGTTAGGTGGGTTTTGGGCCACTTTGGAAGGGGTGTTGGGCTGCAACTCAAAGAGGGCTTTTACGGTTACCCGGTTAACCGTTGGGGTACCAAACGACCTCCAAATGGCACGAAACTTGACAGGCGGTCTACCAGTGCAATACCAAGGCCGCTTGGCAAACCTCGGGCCATTCCGAGAAAGTTTAACACCCGCACACGAAAAGAGTCAAGAAGGGGACGCTGGATGACATAGGAGTGCCGGATTGCAAAACGGACAACGGGGAAAAGGCTCGGATGCATGGGACGAACACGTATGCAAAATGAAATGCACATGATGACATGATATGAAATGCAGATGATGACATGGCAAAGTGCAACACGCAAGCAAATGACATGGCAACAACGGCGATTAACTGGCGAACACCTGGCGCATCGGATCCGGGGCGTTACAGGCACAGACTGCCTGGTGATCAGATACATTCTCTACCGTGTAATGCAACGTGATCCATCTCTGGATGTAATCCCTCAGAGTTTCATTCGACTTCTGCACACAAGATTGCAGCTCTGTTAACCCTGCTGGTCGCTTGCAAGTTCCTTAAAATGTTCTGACAAACACTCGGGCAAGATCTTCCCAAATGTAAATGCTGCTGGGTGCTAACTGATTCAACCATGCTCTGGCCGAGCAATCCAACATAAGAGGCAGGTGTTTCATGGCCACCTCGTTGTTGCAGCCGCCAATCCGAATAGCCACTCGGTAGTCTGCAAGCCAAGTATCAAGCTTGGACTCACCAGTGAACTTACTGACTCCAGTCGCCAACCTAAAGTTGGGAGGAATCACCACAGCCCTGATGGCTCTGCTGAAACACTCTAGTCCTGAGACGTGTACTCTGCTGCTGGTGGGTATATCCCTGTCATGACCTTCTCGGTGAGCTCTGTTCCTGTCGACCAAACCTTGAACGATAATGGATCTCACATCAAAGCCTGGTTCCCTGGGGTCGACTAGAATCCTTCGCCCAACACTGTGATGGCGTCTGTCATCCTGCTGTTGAGGCGCGTACGATCCACCCCTTGGGGGAGGAGTGGGCACTCGACGTCGATCATCACGATCGAGCCGGTGATCATACTGCTCACGGTTCTTGTACTGATCACGTTGGTCTCCACGTTCCTCACGCCTCGGAGGCGATCTTGGGCTATGGGCCGACTGGACTATATTTGCAGGGACGGATCTGCTATGAATCCTATTCCGTGACTGTGATACAGTTGAATTTTGATCTCCTGCTGCCCAGAGCAATGCTCTGATCTGTAACAAGCCTCTGCCATCCTCTGACTAGGAAGGCTAAATCGACTCTTCTATACGGGCTGCAGCTGCTAAATTCTGAATCGGAGTTCGATCTACCTGAGTCGGTGGTGGAAAGAGTTGACGTCGACTGGATTCTGGAACCCGTTGTCGCGCACGCTCGTCGAGTGCTCGCTGGAGGTTCTCCAGTCGAGTGCACTCAGCCAAGTTGGCCAGGCGCGCGTCCTCTAAGGCACGAGCCTCGGGGGTTTCTCTGACGATAGGAGTGTGTAGCGCATCCATGTTCCCGTGGCGAAGTTCTTCCCTCTGCAGCGAAGTGAGGGGCTCGGGTTGATACTCTTCATGAACCTGCGCCGGATCGCCTCCGCCGTCGCCTCCGTCGACGCGAGGAAAGCCGGGAGGACTGTGTGGTCCATTGACCATCAGAACCTCTGCTGCTGGATCACTACTGTCGCACTCGGATGCAGTCTCTACGGAGCCAGTCGACAGATCGAACAGGCCGTAGAGAGATTCGTCGGGCTCGATTGCCGCGACTTGGGGGGTGGCCGACTGGCGGGCCACCGCGTGCCTCACCCACCGCTAAAGCCTCGATCGACCGGAGCGCTTGCGCCGGCGGGAAACAGGGAGGGAGGACGACACAAGGGTCGACCGATTCTGGGTCGACGGTTGCCGCAGGAGGACTCCGCGGACGCACGCGCGAAAATGCGTCGCCCCGCAGACAGGGAGCGCGTCGATGTGGAGCGGAGCCTCCTGAAGCCAAGCGGAGTCGTCGGCGATGAACGTGAGCGCGCCGAGACAGATCTCACGGCCCTCAACCAAAACTCCGCCTTAAACCATGATGAAGGAGATCAGAAAAATCGCAACTTCTCCAATAAGTCGCTAAGACACCTGCCCCACAGTGGGCGCCAACTGTCGTGGTTCTAAGTCTGACAGTAGAGTAGGGGGTAGGAATGGAGAGGCAAGATCCTAGCTATGGAGTAGTCATATACACAAGAGGTTTACGAGTTCAGGCCCTTCTCGGAGGAAGTAATAGCCCTACGTCTCGGAGCCCGGAGGCGGTTGACTGGATTATGTGTGTATGAGTTACAGGGGTGCGAACCCTTTACACTGAGGAGGGGGTGGCTTATATAGAGTCCGCCAGACCCCTCCGGCCCTCAGTTATGCAGGGTTTAAGGTACATTAAGATCGAGCATTACTGGTAACGCCAAAAATAAAGTGCTATGATGACCATAAAAGCTACTTAATGACAGACCGTTTGCGTGCAGAGTGACTTTAGGTCTCCTGGCAGTCGAGTGGTTGGCTTCATGGTCGAGTGTCTTCGAGTCCGTCGAGTGGATCACTTCCGGGTCAATTGAAAGGTGGTTTCTTCTAGAGATGTCCTTGGGAGGGTAGCTTGGACTGGTCCATGACCCTACCGTAGGTACATAGCTTCATAAAATTCCACTAGCATTACATTCAAGCTCAAAAGTCTTATTAAAATCAGGAAGTTGGAGCAAAGGAGCATGTGTCAACTTATCCTTCAATACCGTGAAGGCTTCTTCCTTTGCGGTACCCCAAACAAACGGGACATCCTTCTTTGTAAGCTCATCGAGAGGTGCAGCAATGGTGCTAAAATCTCTCACAAAACGCCTATAGAAACCAGCGAGTCCAAGAAAACTCATCGCTTGTGTGACCGTTTTGGGTTGCGGCTAACTCTCAATAGCTTCAATCTTGGCTTTATCAACTTCAATTCCCTTTGGAGTAACAACATAGCGAGGAAAAGATACTCGGTTGGTGCAAAAGGTGCACTTCCCAAGGTTACCAAACAAACTTGCATCACGTAGAGCAATAAAAACATCACGTAAATGTTCCAAATGTTCTTCCAAAGATTTGTTATAAATGAGTATATCATCAAAATAGACTACCACAAATCGTCCAATGAAAGCACGCAAAACTTCGTTCATTAATCCCATGAAAGAACTAGGGGCATTAGTTAACCCCAAAGGCATGACTAACCTCTCATATAAACTAAACTTAGTTTTAAATGATGTTTTCCATCTCCAAGTTTCATACGAATCTGATGGTATCCACTACGCAAATCAACTTTGGAGAATATTGTAGAGCCACTCAGTTCATCAAGCATATCATATAGCCTAGGAATAGGATGACGATAATGAGTAGTAATATTATTAATGCCTCTACAATCAACACACATACGCGATGTACCATCCTTTTTTGGCACTAGTATAATAGGAACAACACATGGACTAAGAGATTCGCGTATATAAGCTTTGTCGAGAAGCTCCTGTACTTGACGCATAATCTCCTTCGCCTCCTTTGGATTGGTATGGTATGCGCATGGTTTGGCAGCAAAGCACCGGGAATTAAGTCAATTTGATGCTCAATCCCGCGAATAGGTGGTAATCCTGATGGCACGTCTTGTGGAAAGACATTACCAAACTCATGCAGAATGTTAGTGACAGCAGGAGGCAAAGAGGAAGGCACGTCCTCGAATGAAAATAATGCCTCTTTGCACACAAAAGCATAGCAAACAGATTTGCTGAAATCTAGCTCGTCAATATCAGATTTGGTGGCAAGTAAACATTCACTTTTCAATTTAATTTCAGAAGCAACACTAGATGGTTTATTATTAGGCTTCATTTGTTGCTCAATTTCTTTTGCCACAATCTGATTTTCACTCTTATTTTTCTCCCATTTTGCTTTATTGTCTCTATTAATATCATCTTTCAAAATGGAATCATGAGACATAGGAAGCAAAGTAATATGTTTATCCTTATGAACAAGAGTATACTGATTGTTCCTACCATGGTGTATAGAATTTTATCAAATTGCCATGGTCTACCAAGTAATAAGGAATAGGCTTGCATAGGTACACATCACAATCAACATAATCAACATATGTAGAGATTAAAATGCACACGAACAGTATGTGTTACCTTAACCTTGTCGCTGTTGTTGAACCATTGGGTGTAGTAAGTATGTGGATGTGGTCTTGTGATGAGAGATAGCTTCTCCACCATCTCCAAGCTAGCCAAGTTGTTGCAACTCCCTCCATCAATGATGACGCGGATAAAACATTCCTTCATGACTCCCTTTGTATGGAACAAATTATGCCTCTGATTTTTCTTAGCTTGTGTAACCTGCACACTCAAAACATGTTGAGCAACTAAACATTCATACCTATCAGCATCTTCAGCAGCCATGTATTGCGTCTCATGATCAGATCATCTCCACCGTGTTCTTCACTTGTAATAAGAGCCAAAGTCTCCTCATCATAGTCACTAGCGGACTCATACCTACTATCCTCAGTGGCAATCATAACACACGAAGATTGGCATTCTATCGCATAATGACCTCTTCCCTTACAATGATGACAAATAATATCATGTGTGTGCCCTGTTGATTCCATGGATGAAGAAGAGCTCTGGGCAGGCCCAGAAGGTGTACTCCTAGAAGATGGTGGTGGTGGTACCTGTTTTCTTGTATCTTGGTAGGAATTGGCGACTGAAGCCAGTGGTGCTGCAGTAGGACGTGTGGGAGTAGAGGATGTACGTGGTGTCCATGATGAAGATCGACCTGCAGCAAAATTAGTTCGCGCCAATGCCTGTCAATCTTGCACTTCACGTTCAGCTTTACAAGCGAGATGGAATAAACGAGTGATATTATTATACTCCTTATACTCTAGAATGGTCTGAATCTCTTTATTTAATAAACCCATAAAACATGCAATCATAGCTTCATTATCCTCAACAATACCACATCTAATCATGCCAGTTTGTAATTCCTGATAATATTCTTCTACATATTTTTTCCTTTTCTTAAGCGCTGCAATTTTTGAGGTAATTCACCTTGATAATATGGTGTCACCCAACGAGTACGCAATGCAGTTTTCAAAGCAGCCCAAGTAGTAGGGATATTATCATGATATAATCTACAATGTTCAGACCACCAAACAGAAGCAAAACTAGTGAATTCACAAATAGCAGCAGCAACACGTCTCTCCTCATGATATTATAAGCATGTGAAACATTGTTCAGTTTCTAACTCCCAAGTAAGATATACACCAGGAATATATCTACCCCCAAATGGTGGAATATTGAATTCAAGTTTAGGAATATGGTCATAATATCGTACCTGAGGTGGTGCTGTAGCCCTACCATTGTGATTATATGCCTGAGGTCGACCTGCTGATGCTAGTGCTGGTGGTTGCACGCAGTTCTGATTTTGATCAACCTCATCCTCGTAATAGTCCTCCACCTACGCAGTAGCAGCAGGAGCTATAGAAGCATCAACAGCAGTATCAGCAGCCCCAGAATTTTGTCCTAGCTCAAGAGGAACACGGCCCGCTAGGTGGAGGGCTGTTTTGCAACGTGGAGGTTGATACGTCTCCAACGTATCTATAATTTTTTATTGTTCCATGCTATTATATTACCCCTTTTGGATGTTTATGGGCTTTATTTTACACATTTATATCATTTTTGGGACTAACCTAATAACTGGAGGCCTAGCCCATATTGCTGTTTTTTTGCCTATTTCAGTATAAGGAATATCAAACGGAGTCCAAACGCAATGAAACCTTCGGGAGCGTGATTTTTCGAACAAACGTGATCCAGAGGACTTGGAGTGCAAGCCAAGAAGCTGCCGAGGCTCCCACGAGATAGGAGGGCGCCCCCCACCCCCTGTAGGGCGCACCCCCTGTCTCGTGGGCCCCTCGGGCGGCCACCGGCGTACTTCTTCCTCCTATATATACCTACGTACCCCGAAAACATCCAGGAGCAGGACGAAACACAATTTCCACCACCATAACCTTCTGTATCCGCGAGATCTCATCTTGGAGCCTTCACCGGCACTCTGCCGGAGGGGGAATCGATCACGGAGGACTTCTACATCAACATCCTTGCCCCTCGATGAGTTGTGAGTAGTTTACCATAGACCTACGGGTCCATAGTTATTAGCTAGATGGCTTCTTCTCTCTTTTTGGATCTCAATACAATGTTCTCCCCCTCTCTTGTGGAGATCTGTTCGATGTAAACTCTTTTTGCGGTGTGTTTGTCGAGATCCGATGAATTGTGGGTTTATGATCAAGTTTATCTATGAATAATATTTGAATCTTCTCTGAATTCTTTTATGTATGATTGAGTTATCCTTGCAAGTCTCTTCGAATTATCAGTTTGGTTTGGCCTACTAGATTGATCTTTCTTGCCTTGGGAGAAGTGCTTAGCTTTGGTCAATCTTGCGGTGTCCTTACCCAGTGGCAGAAAGGATTGCAAGGCACGTATTGTATTGTTGCCATCGAGGATAACAAGATGGGGTTTATATCATATTGCTTGAGTTTATCCCTCTACATCATGTCATCTTGCTTAATGCGTTACTCTGTTCTTATGAACTTAATACTCTAGATGCAGGCAGGAGTTGGTCGATGTGTGGAGTAATAGTAGTAGATGCAGGCAGGAGTCGGTCTACTTGATATGGACGTGATGCCTATATACATGATCATGCCTAGATAATCTCATAATTATTTGCTTTTCTATCAATTGCTCGACAGTAATTTGTTCACCCACCGTAATACTTATGCTATCTTGAGAGAAGCCACTAGTGAAACCTATGGCCCCGGGGTCTATCTCTTATCATATTTGCTTTCAATCTACTTTTATTTGCATCTTTGCATCTATATTATAAAATACCAAAAATATATTTATCTTATCTTACTATCTTTATTAGATCTCACTTTCGCAAGTGGCCGTGAAGGGATTGACAACCCCTTTATTGCGTTGGTTGCGAGTTCTCAGTTTGTTTGTGTAGGTGCGTGGGACTTTTGAGGAGCCTCCTACTGGATTGATACCTTGGTTCTCAAATACTGAGGGAAACACTTACGCTACTATCGCTGCATCACCCTCTCCTCTTCGAGAAAAACCAACACAAGCTCAAGACGTAGCAAGAAGGATTTCTGGTGCCGTTGCCGGGGAGGTCTTCGCTCAAGTCAAGACATACCAAGTACCCATCACAAACCCATCTCCCTTGCATTTACATTATTTGCCATTTTCCTCTCGTTTTCCTCTCCCCCACTTCACCCCTTGCCGTTTTATTCGCCCTCTCTTTCCCAATCTCCTCCTCTATTTTCGCTTGCCTTTTTCCGTTTGCCATGGCTAGTCCTCCTATCCTTATTCTCACCCCCGAACAAGAAATTCTCAATTTTAAGCAAAGGGAGAGAGAAAATTTAAAAGATACTTGGCATAGAATTTGCAATGCCCAATATAAAGCTACTAGGAAGCTTGCTACTTCCGTTCTTCTCTGCAATTTTTATGTAGGCATTACTCCTTGGAATAGATGTGTTCTTGATATTGCTACCGGTGGTGATTTCATGAGTAGCCATACGTTTGATGCTTATAATGCTATGTTAGATTTGTTTGGCCCGCCACCTCTTTTGATCAATGGAACTGTTTTAACTTTAGAACACGTTATGCAACGGCTTGAGATTATTGAAAATAAAATTGCCACTGTTGAGTTGATTGAAAATTTGGATAAAAAGATTCATAATCACATTACCCAATTTGGATCTAGGGTTGGAGTTACTTTGAAAAATCTTAAAGAAAAAGAACCTATAGTCAATGAAAAAATAGATCTAGACTCTGCTAGAATCGGTAAACTTGAGGATATCATTACAAACTTAGGTTCCGCGTTTCCCCCCATGAAAAACACTCCAAAACCCCCTACTAAAACTGCCAAGTTTATTTATGTTCCTAAAAATAAGGGTGAATCTTCTAGTAAGGGAGACGTGGATCTCAAATCCATAAGTGTTCATCCCAATTGTCTCTCTATTGTTAAGGAACCTTTAGCTACCAATGAATTTCTTGAATTTTTTCCTAAAGGTTTAGTTATTGCTAAAAAGGGAGAAATCCCTAGAGATCACAAGTGCTCTATTGATGAATTTAGTGCCAAAGAGGGCACCCGTTAGATCTATCTTTGCTTTTATGCCTAGCTAGGGGTGTTAAACGATAGCGCTAGTTGGGAGGCAACCCAATTTTCTTTATGTTTTTTGTTTTTGCTCCTGTTTAGTAATAAATCTTGCATGTACCTTCTGTTTAGATGTGTTTTTATCTTTTAATTAGTGTTTGTGCCAAGTAGGACCTATAGGATAACATACGATGATAGTTGATTTGATTCTGCTGAAAAACAGAAACTTTGCGCGCATGAATATAATTTTGTTAAATCACAGGAACGTGATTTTGCGTTGATTCTTTTTGCTGCTGTTCACTAATTTTTTTTCCAGGACTTCCTATTTTGGTAGGATTTTTAGAGTTCCAGAAGTTTGCGTTAGTTACAGATTGCTACAGACTTTTCTGTTTTTGACAGATTCTGTTTTTCGTGTGTTGTTTGCTTATTTTGATGCATCTATGGCTAGTAAAATAGTTTATGAACCATAGAGAATTTCGAATACAGTAGGTTTAACACCAAAATAAATAAAGAATGAGTTCATTGCAGTACCTTATGTGGTGGTTTTGTTTTCTTTCAATAACGGAGCTTATAAGATTTCCTGTTGAGTTTTGTGTTGTGAAGTTTTCAAGTTTTGGGTAAAGCTTTTATGGACTATGGAATAAAGGGTGGTGAGGGAGTCCTGGATTAGGGGGTGTCCGGATAGCCGAACTATCACCGTTGGCCGGACTCCTGGACTATGAAGATACAAGATTGAAGACTTCGTCCCATGTCCGGATGGGAGTTTCCTTGGCGTGGAAGGCAAGCTTGGTGATACGGATATGTAGATCTCCTACCATTGTAACCGACTCTGTGTAACCCTAACCCTCTCAGGTGTCTATATAAACTAGAGGGTTTTAGTCCGTAGGACGAACAACAATCATACCATAGGCTAGCTTCTAGGGTTTAGTCTCTTTGATCTCGTGGTAGATCTACTCTTGTACTACCCATATCATCAAGATTAATCAAGCAGGAGTAGGGTTTTACCTCCACCGAGAGGGCCCGAACTTGGGTAAAAACATCGTGTCCCTTGTCTCCTATTACCATCCGCCTAGACGCACAGTTTGGGACTCCCTACCCGAGATCCGCCGGTTTTGACACCAACATTGGTGCTTTCATTGAGAGTTCCTCTGTGTCGTCACCTTTAGGCCCGATGGCTCCTTCAATCATCAACAATGACGCGGTCCAGGTTGAGACTTTTCTCCCCGGACAGATCTTCGTATTCGGCGGCTTTGCACTGCGGGCCAATTCAGTTGGCCATCTGGAGCAGATCGAAAGCTACGTCCCTGGCCATCAGGTCAGATTTGGGAGTTTGAACTACATGGCTGACATCCGCAGAGACTTAATCTTCGACGGATTCGAGCCACAGCCATGCGCGCCGCACTGTCTCGATGGGTATGATCTAGCTCTGCTACCGGACAATACCCTGGAGGCCGCACCAGCGTCCGCTCTGACCCCTAGCTCAGAGCCGACTTTGCCGGTCGAGGACGAGTGGCTGGACACCGCCTCGGGGGCTACGATCTCTATGGCGATTGAGCCGAACACCATCCCTGTCCTTCGCAAAGCCCGTGACTCTGAGGTGCCGGACTCCGCTCCGAACTCCGAACCTCCCGCACCACTGCCAATCAAATCCGATTGGGCGCCGGTTATGGAGTTCACTGCCGCGGACATCTTTCAGCACTCGCCCTTTGGCGACTTCCTGAATTCACTAAAGTCTCTCTCTTTATCAGGAGAGCCCTGGCCGGACTATGGCCAAGAAGGTTGGCATGCGGACGATGAAGAAATTCAAGGCCCACCCACCACCAACTTTGTAGCCACTGTCGATGATTTAACCGACATGCTCGACTTCGACTCCGAAGACATCGACGGTATGGACGACAATGCAGGAGACAACCAAGAACCAGCGCCTACAGGGCACTGGAAGGCCACCTCGTCATACGACATATACATGGTGGACATCCCAAAAGATGGGAATGGCAATGGAACAACGGAGGATGACCCGTCCAAGAAACAGCCCAAGCACCGACGTCAGCGGCGCCGCTCTAAATCCCGCCACAGCAAAAACGGTGATTCCGGCACGAGAGATAATAACACCCCAGACAGTGCCGAAGACAACCCCCTCCAGCACGATTCAGCACAAGAGGAGGGAGAAGCCAGCCCTCATGATAGAGAGGCAGACAGAGAGGTAGAGGACGATAATTTTATGCCTCCCTCCAAAGATGAAGCAAGCCTCGATGACGACGAATTTGTCGTGCCCGAGGATCCCGTCGAACAAGAGCGTTTCAAGCGCAGGCTTATGGCCACGACAAGCAGCCTCAAGAAAAAGCAACAGCAGCTTAGAGCTGACCAAGACTTGCTAGCTGACAGATGGACCGAAGTCCTTGCAGCCGAAGAGTACAAACTCGATCGCCCCTCCAAGAGCTACCCAAAACGCAGGCTGCTACCCCAATTAGAGGAGGAAGCCCAAACCTACATCACCAGCGCATGATGCGACCGGCCGGCCACCTCGTGGTCACGACAGAGAGGCCTCTAGGCCCTCCGCTAAAGCCGCACGCCGGCGTTGCTCGAAAAGTTCAAAGCCACGGGGGAATGCGCCAGACTTGCGAGACATATTGGAGGACAAGGCAAGACAAATAAGATCGATCTACGGATCACGTGGGCGTCCCATGATACGTGATGACAACCGTCACGCCGAATACAGCAAGTCCGGTCGGGCCAAACATAGTAGACAAAGCTCATTTGAGCTGCGTCGTGATATAGCCCAATACAGAGGCGCCGCACACCCACTATGCTTCATAGACGAAGTAATGGATCGTCAAATCCCCGAGGGTTTCAAACCCGTGAACATTGAATCATACGACGACACAACAGATCCTACGGTTTGGATCGAGAACTATCTCCTTCACATCCACATGGCCCACGGTGATGATCTACAAGCCATCAAATACCTCCTACTCAAACTTAAAGGACCAGCTCGGCATTGGCTCAACAGCTTGCCAGCAGAATCAATTGGTTGTTGGAAAGACCTGGAAGCTGCATTCCTTGATAACTTCCAGGGCACATATGTGCGACCACTAGACGCCTATGACCTAAGCCACATAATTCAGCAACCAGACGAATCGGCCAGACAATTCTGGACACGGTTCTTAACCAAGAAAAATCAAATCGTTGACTGTCCGGATGCAGAGGCCCTTGCAGCCTTCAAACATAACATCCGCGACGAGTGGCTTGACCGGCACCTAGGACAGGAAAAGCCGAAATCCATGGCAGCCCTCACATCACTCATGACCCGCTTCTGCGCGGGAGAGGACAGCTGGCTAGCTCGCAGTAATAACCTGACCAAAAACCCTGGTAGTTCGGATACCAAGGACAGCAATGGCAGGTCGCGTCGCAACAAGCACAAGCATCGCATTAACGGCGATAATGCTGAAGATACGACAGTCAATGCTAGATTCAGAGGCTCTAAACCCGGTCAGCAGAAAAAGCCGTTCAAAAGAAATACTCAGGGCCCGTCCAATTTGGACCGAATACTCGATCGCTCGTGCCTGATACATGGCACCCCTGAAAAACCAGCCAACCACACTTACAGGGATTGTTGGGTGTTCAAGCAGGCAGGCAAGTTAAACACCGAAAACAACAATAAGGGGATGCATAGCGATGAAGAGGAGGAGCCCCGGCCGCCAAACAATAGAGGACAGAAGGGTTTTCCCCCACAAGTGTGGACGGTGAACATGATATACGCAACCCACATACCCAAAAGGGAGCGGAAGCATGCACTAAGGGACGTATACGCGATGGAGCCAGTCGCCCCAAAGTTTAACCCATGGTCCTCCTACCCGATCACTTTTGATCGAAGGGACCACCCCACTAGCATCTGCCACGGCGGATTCGCCGCATTGGTTCTTGACCCAATCATTGACGGATTTCACCTCACTAGAGGCCTGATGGACGGCGGCAGCAGCCTGAACCTGCTTTACCAGGATACAGTGTGCAAAATGGGCATAGACCCCTCAAGGATCAAACCTACAAAAACGACCTTTAAAGGCGTCATACCAGGTGTAGAGGCCAATTGTACAGGCTCAGTTACACTTGAAGTGGTCTTCGGATCCCCGAATAACTTCCGAAGCGAGGAATTAATCTTCGACATAGTCCCGTTCCGCAGCGGCTATCACGCACTACTCGGACAAACCGCATTTGCAAAGTTCAATGCGGTGCCGCACTACACATACCTCAAGCTCAAAATGCCAGGCCCCCAAGGAGTAATCATGGTCAATGGAAACACCGAACGCTCTCTCTGAATGGAGGAGCATACGTCGGCCCTCACGGCGGAAGTACAAAGCAGCCTCTTAAGGCAATTCTCGAGTCTGACTACTAAACGTCCGGACACCATCAAGCGCGCCCGGAGTAACCTACAACAAGACCGCCTGGCACGTTCCGAGCATGCGTAGCAATGCGGCCCCGACCCCAGCCCTCGCGAAATCGCGAGACCAGTACCACGCGTACATAACTACGCTCTGGAGATACCATGGGCATAGGGGTAGGGGCACGACCACGGCATGCCCGAAGAGCGGCTCAACCGCACCAGGGGCTCCCAATTGTGTCATTCCTTTTTTTTCTTATTCCCAGGACTCCGTTTTCCAGAAGCCCTATCCGGCAGTATAATTGCCTAACTCGCGATGCAACAGCCAGGGAAGCAGAAAAGCTACATCGAGTGTCCAGGTGGTCTCTATTACGAGCAGTATACCTGTTTTACATACCATCCCGCAGCCTACCCCTGGAGGGGGACATGTTAAATAGTCCCATCCCTTGCTTATCACACTATTTGTATCATTCTGCTTTCATTGCAGTAATTTTTGAATAAACAATGCATCACTTTTTGCCTATTATTGCATTCCTTTTTCTATCTATATATGTTCA
Organism: Triticum dicoccoides; assembly: GCF_002162155.2. Classification (NCBI taxonomy): domain Eukaryota; kingdom Viridiplantae; phylum Streptophyta; class Magnoliopsida; order Poales; family Poaceae; genus Triticum; species Triticum dicoccoides. Next base: position 228,605,752 of record NC_041389.1, on the reverse strand, counting down.
CTTATGACATGTTGCATCCGTACTCTTTGGTACGGCCAAATACAACAGGGGCTTAAGTACCCCAAAATATGGTGTGATAAGTCCGAACACTTTAACAGGTGCGGCACCCCGAACTTATAGCATTATATGCATCGGCTCTGAATCATGTCTTGGGTCAATAGTTGGGTTTGCCTCGCTCCCATCTTTTGGTACCTTACATTCCGTTATATCGGCTAAGGTAGCGCTGGGAGAACCACTGCGATTGTGCCCCGGTTGAGCTGGGTTAAGCACCTCAGTGGAGAAAGCTAAAACTAACCGTCCTGATAGGGCGAGAGCCGGTCGCTGTTCGAGGGGTTTTTCGGGTCCCTAAAGACTCATGCCGCTTAGAGCGAGGAGTCAGCATTGTTCGGCCAAGGCGTGGATAGCGCCCCGAATTCGGTCTTCCGAACACTAGGGGCTTCGCCGAAATTTAAAATTATATAATTCTATGGCTAAGTGGGAGTGTTCAAGCATCATAGTCCGGTTGCCTTGTTCGTTGGGTTGAGCGCCTCCCTCGAAGGACCCAAGAATGGGAACAAGAGCGCTCAAGTTTATCCCGAACACCCCAGCACTAGAGGCATGGGGGCTGAAGCCAACGACTTGCCATCTCTCAAATTTGATAAACGGCCGCACAGAAGGTAATATTTTAAATTAACAAGCATTGCTTAGCGCATATGAACAAAGTTTTCAGCGTACAGGATAACAAATGCGAGTCCACTCAAAAATTACATCTTTGGAGCACTCACCCGCTATAAGGCGGCCACCCTTCAGGACACCCTTATAGTACATCTCGGGTGTGCGATACTCCTTGCCCGGCGGTGGCGCGTCCGTCACAAGCTTCTCGGCGTCCATCTTGCCCCAGTGCACTTTAGCGCGGGCAAGAGCCCGACGGGCACCTTCAATACAGACGGAACACTTGATGACTTCAATCCATGGACAGGCGTCCACCAGCCGCCGCACCAGACCGCAGTAGCTCCCAGGCATGGCTTCTTTAGGCCACAGCCGAACTATGAGGCCCTTCATGGCCTGTTCGGCCACCTTGTGGAGCTCGACCAGCTGCTTCAGCTGGTCGCTCAGGGGCACCGGATGTCCGGCCTCAGCATATTGAGACCAGAACACCTTTTCCGCCGAGCTCCCCTCCTCGGCTCGGTAGAATGCGGCAGCATCGGACACACTACGGGGCAGATCTGCGAACGCTCCTGGAGAGCTCCGAATTTGGGTAAGTAACAGATAATTCACTTTTACATGCTTGCTTTGCATGAAGAATGCCTTACCCGCCACTATCTTTTTTATTGCCTCAATCTCCTGGAGGGCCTTCTGGGCTTCGGCCTTAGTGGCTTTGGCACTCTCAAGAGCCAAGGCGAGCTCGGACTCTCGAGTCTTCGAGTCACGCTCCAAACTCTCGTGTTTTTCCACGAAAGCCTGGAGCTCTTGCCGCACCTCCTCCACCCGCGCCTCCTGCTTCTCTCGCTCGGTGCACTCCGCGGCTGCACTTTTTTCGGCCTTGGACACCGCCTCTTTCAGGGTCGCCACCTCGTTCGTGGCCCCTGCAATACTCACGTTATTCCTGTCATTTTTTGCAACCAAATCCTTTCTATAAGGTATTACTCTAATAAGGTATTACTTACCTTCCTTGTCCTCGAGGTGCTTCTTGGCAAGGCCGAGCTCGTTCTCAGACTGCTCAAGGCTGTCCTTCAATGCATTGACCTTCGTAGTTAGTGCGGCAGAGGTCAGCAGCGCAGCTTGCAGTCCCATATTGACATATTTATGTTAGACTCCTGCGTATATCTTTTTAGATTCTCAGCTCGGCTTTTCTTTCCGAACACCGAACTAAGCATCAGGGACTACTGTCTATGCGGTAATATTCTTACATATCTTAAAAACTTACCTAAAAGCCTGTTAGAAGGCTGGTACAGGCTTCAGTCAGCCCGCTCTTGGTGGACTGAACTTTCTGGATCACCGCACTCATAATAGTGTGGTGCTCCTCGTTGATGGAGGCGCCATTGAGCGCCTCCAGCAAATTATCCAGTGCCTCTGGCTGGACGAAGGTCACCGGTGTCGCAGTCTCGCCCTTCTTACGAAGGGGCCGCCCGCCGGACTCCGGAGCCACTAAAGGTTCCGGTGCGGAGTCCGGCCCAGGGCCGAACTCAGAACCCTTTGGGGGTTGATCCCCCTCGTGCCCAAAGTCCGGGAGGTTGCCTTGCGGCACCTCCGGGACCTCCTCCTCCTCCTGGCCGCGCCCCTTTTGGGACCCCACCTCGGCGTCATCAGCAGTGCGAGGAGAGGAGGCGGCCGGAAGTGAAGTACTATTCATGTCCGACGGAGCCAGGGAGCCGCTCGTTGAAATATCGAGCCCGTCCTTCGGCGGGCTGCAGGGTTGTATTCGCCGTTAGGAGATTCTATGTGACAAATGAAATGCCATGAATTATTCTGGTATCCGGACACTTACAATGTTGCCAGGGGCTTAGCCCTCGGTGGCCACTCCTCTTCACCGTCGTCGGCGTTGGCGGAGTAGTCCGGAGGAAGGGTCCTTCCCTTCTTGGGCCCTCCAGCCTCCTCTTCACCGTCGTCGGTGTTGGCGGAGTAGTCCGGAGGAAGGGTCCTTCCCAAGATCCCTTCTTGGGCCCTCCAGCCTCCCCAGTTGGGGAGGCCTTCCTTTTCTTCTCTCCCCCCACTGGAGGAGAAGCCTCTTTTTCCTCCTCCCCGTCTTCGCAGGAGGAGTCTGCCTCGGATTTGTCGGACGATGAGTCCGACAACACCTGGTGCCGGGAACTCCTTCGAGTTCCCGTGGCCTTCTTCTTGGCCTTCTTCTCTGGCACCACGTAAGGCGCCGGAGCCAGCAGCCCTGTTAATTGGGCGTCCGCTGGGTCTTCTAGCAGGGGAGCCAGACAGTTAACGTGCCCGGACGTCTTTTGCCAGGCCTGTCAAAGGTAAAGGGAGTTTACATCCCGCATAGAGTCAAACTATGGAAAATAAGCGTCCTGTAAAGGGTAAAATAGCTTACCTCGCCGGCTTGACGCTGCGAGCTGAATCCGCGATCTTCGGTAGCGGATGCGGGAGCCTCGGCGCCCTTGAACAGCACCTTCCAGGCATCTTTGTACGTAGTGTCGAAGAGCCTTCTCAAGGTTTGGTGCTGTGCCGGATCAAACTCCCACAAATTAAAGGCCCGTTTTTGGCACGGGAGGATCCGGCGAATGAGCATGACCTGGACTACGTTGACAAGCTTGAGCTTCTTGTTCACCAAGGTTTGGACGCAGGATTGGAGTCCGGTCAGCTCCTCCGAATCACCCCATGATAGGCCCTTCTCTTTCCAAGAGGTGAGCCGTGTAGGGAAGCCAGATCGGAATTCGGGGGCCGCTACCCATTTAGTGTCATGCGGCTTGGTGATGTAGAACCACCCCGATTGCCACCCCTTTATGGTCTCCACGAAGGAGCCCTCGAGCCATAGGACGTTGGGCATCTTGCCCACCATGGCACCTCCGCACTCCGCTTGGCGGCCGCCCACTACCTTCGTCTTGACATTGAAGGTCTTCAGCCATAAGCCGAAGCGGGGCTGGATGTAGAGGAAGGCCTCGCACACGACGATGAATGCCGAGATGTTGAGGATGAAATTCGGGGCCAGATCGTGGAAATCCAGGCCATAGTAGAACATGAGCCCCCGGACAAATGGGTGAAGTGGAAAACCTAGTCCGCGGAGGAAGTGGGTGAGGAACACCACCCTCTCATGGGGCCCGGGGGTGGGGATGAGCTGCCCCTTGTCGGGGAGTCGATGCGCGATGTCGCTGGACAAGTATCCGGCCTTTCGCAGCCTTTTGATGTGCCCCTCCGTGATGGAGGAGGCCATCCACTTGCCTCCCGCTCCGGACATGGCTGGGGAAGGTTGAGGTGAGATGTGCGGACTTGGGCGCTGGAGCTTGAGTGCGCGGAAATGGATAAGCAAAGGAGCAAGAAGGCGTAGGTAAAAAGGTGGATCCTTATCCCCTTATATGGACAGACGAAACTATGCATCCTTACCAGCCTGGTAAAACTCGCTTATCTCCCAAGTGCCATAATAAATGGCGCGGTTGGGTTACCCACGCTCGTATTGATGAGAATCCCGGAATAAGGGGACATGATCTCTGCTTTGACAAGACGTGCCAAGGAAACCACTTCGCTAAACGCGTTGAGGTGGAACAGTAAAAACGATTCGAATAAAGGCTTGGCCGTGGTGTGATGTCACACCACGGAATACGTCAGCAAATTGAACTTGTGTAAATGTTATTCTCTCTACGGTGGTATGTGGAACTTATTTTGCAGAGACCGACACTATCCTTGTGTTCAAAATCTTCTATGAAGTATTCGGAGGAGGAACCCGCCTTGCAATGCCGAAGACAACATGCGCGCCGGACTCGTCGTCATTTAAGCCTGGTTCAGGGGCTACTGAGGGAGTCCTGGATTAGGGGGTGTCCGGATAGCCGAACTATCACCGTTGGCCAGACTCGTGGACTATGAAGATACAAGATTGAAGACTTCGTCCCGTGTCCGGATAGGACTTTCCTTGGCGTGGAAGGCAAGCTTGGCGATACGGATATGTAGATCTCCTACCATTGTAACCGATTCTGTATAACCCTAACCCTCTCCGGTGTCTATATAAACCGGAGGGTTTTAGTCCATAGGATGAACAACAATCATACCATAGGCTAGCTTCTAGGGTTTAGCCTCTTTGATCTCGTGGTAGATCTACTCTTGTACTACCCATATCATCAATATTAATCAAGCAGGAGTAGGGTTTTACCTCCACCGAGAGGGCCCGAACCTGGGTAAAAACATAGTGTCCCTTGTCTCCTATTACCATCCGCCTAGACGCACAGTTCGGGACCCCCTACCCGAGATCCGCCGGTTTTGACACCGACAGGAGGCAAGAGCCTAAGCTTGGGGATGCCCATGGAACCCCAAGATATTCAAGAATAGCCAAAAGCCTAAGCTTGGGGATGCCCCGGGAAGGCATCCCCTCTTTCGTCTTCGTTCATTGGTAACTTTACTTGGAGCTATATTTTTATTCACCACATGATATGTGTTTTTCTTAGAGCGTCATATATTATATTAGTCTTTGCTTTTTAGTTTACCACAATCATCCTTGCTGTACACACCTTTTGGGAGAAGCCTACTTGATTAGAATTTGCTAGAATACTCTATGTGCTTCACTTATATCTTTTGAGCTTGATAGTTTTTGCTCTAGTGCTTCACTTATATCTTTTAGAGCACGGTGGTGTCTTAATTTTGAAGAAATTTCCAGTCTCTCATGCTTCACTTATATTATTTTGAGAGTCTTTTAGAACAGCATGGTATTTGCTATGGTTTTCAAGTTGTTCCTAGAATGATGAGCATCCAAGTTGGGTATAATAAAAACTATCATAGAAAGTGAATTGGATGCTATGATCAATTTGATGCTTGATAATTGTTTTGAGATATGGAGGTAGTAATATTAAAGTTATGCTAGTTGGGTGATTATGAATTTAATGAATGCTTGTGTTGAAGTTTGTGATTCCCGTAGCATGCACGTATGGTGAACCTCTTTGTGATGAAGTTGGAGCACAATTTTATTTATTGATTGTCTTCCTTATGAGTGGCGGTCGGGGACGAGCAATGGTCTTTTCCTACCAATCTATCCCCCTAGGAGCATGCGCATAGTGCTTTGGTTTTTAAATTTTTGCAATAAGTGCATGAGTTCTTTTGATTAATGTTGAGTCCATGGATTATACGCACCCCTTCACCCTTCCACCATTGCTAGTCTCTCTTGTACCGTGCAACTTTCGCCGGTACCACACACACACCATATACCTTCCTCAAAACAGCCACCATATGTACCTATTATGGCATTTCCATAGCCATTCCGAGATATATTGCCATGCAACTTTCCACCGTTCCGTTCATATGACACGCATTACTTTTGTCATATTGCTTTTTGCATGATCATGTAGTTGACATTGTATTCGTGGCAAGGCCACCTTCATAATTTTCATACATGTCACTCTTGATTCATTGCATATCCCGGTACACCGCCAGAGGCATTCATACAGAGTCATATATTGTTCTAGCTTTGAGTTGTAATTCTTGAGTTATAAATCCATAAAAGTATGATGATCTTCATTATTAGAACATTTTCCTAGTGAGGAAAGGATGATGAAGACTATGATTCCCCCACAAGTCGGGATGAGACTTCGGACTTTACAAAAAGGAAAAAAAGGAAAAAACTAGAAAGGCCAAAAAAAGGAAGGCCAAAGAAAAAAAGAAAAAAATGAGAGAAAAAGAGATAAGGGGCAATGCTACTATCTCTTTTTCCACACTTGTGCTTCAAAGTAGCACCTGGTCTTCATGATAGAGAGTCTCATATGTTGTCACTTTCATATACTAGTGGGAATTTTTCATTATAGAACTTGGCTTGTATATTCCAATGATGGGCTTCCTCAAAAATGCCCTAGGTCTTTGTGAGCAAGCGAGTTGGATGCACACCCACTTAGTTTCTTTTGTTGAGCTTTCATATATTTATAGCTCTAGTGCATCCGTTGCATGGCAATCCCTACTCACTCACATTGATATCTATTAATGGGCATCTCCATAGCCCGTTGATACGCCTAGTTGATGTGAGACTATCTTCTCCTTTTTGTATTCTCCACAACCAGCATTCTATTCCACATATAGTGCTATGTCCATGGCTCACGCTCATGTATTGCGTGAAAGTTGAAAGAGTTTTGGGATTATTAAAGTATGAAACAATTGCTTGGCTTGTCATTGGGGTTGTGCATGATTAAATACTTTGTGTGATGAAGATAGAGCAACAGCCAGACTATATGATTTTGTAGGGATAACTTTCTTTGGCCATGTTATTTTGAGAAGACATGATTACTTTGATTAGTATGCTTGAAGTGTTACTATTTCTCTTATCAATATGAACTTTTATTTTGAATCATTTGGATCTGAACATTCATGCCACAATAAAGAAAACTACATTATGAATTATGCTAGGTAGCATTCCACATCAAAAATTCTGTTTTTATCATTTACCTACTCGAGGACGAGCAGGAATTAAGCTTGGGGATGCTTGATACATCTCCAACGTATCTATAATTTTTGATTGTTCCATGCTATTAACTTTTCGATGTTTATCGGCTTTATTTTACACATTTATATCATTTTTGGCACTAACCTACTAACTAGAGGCCCAGCCCATATTGCTGTTTTTTTTGCCTATTTCAGTATTTCGAAGGAAAGGAATATCAAACGGAGTCCAAATAGAATGAAACCTTCGGGAGCGTGATTTTTGGAACAAACGTGATCCAGAGGACTTGGAGTGCAAGCCAAGAAGCTGTCGAGGCTCCCACGAGATAGGAGGGCGCCCCCCACCCCCTGTAGGGCGCACCCCCTGTCTTGTGGGCCCCTCGGGCGGCCACCGGCGTACTTCTTCCTCCTATATATACCTACGTACCCCGAAAACATCCAGGAGCAGGACGAAACACAGTTTCCACCACCATAACCTTCTGTATCCGCGAGATCTCATCTTGGAGCCTTCACCGGCACTCTGCCGGAGGGGGAATCGATCATGGAGGGCTTCTACATCAACATCCTTACCCCTCGATGAGTTGTGAGTAGTTTACCATAGACCTACGGGTCCATAGTTATTAGCTAGATGGCTTCTTCTCTCTTTTTGGATCTCAATACAATGTTCTCCCCCACTCTTGTGGAGATCTATTTGATGTAATCTCTTTTGGCGGTGTGTTTGTCGAGATCCGATGAATTGTGGGTTTATGATCAAGTTTATCTATAAATAATATTTGAATCTTCTCTGAATTCTTTTATGTATGATTGAGTTATCTTTGCAAGTCTCTTCGAATTATCAGTTTGGTTTTCCCTACTAGATTGATCTTTCTTGCCTTGGGAGAAGTGCTTAGCTTTGGGTTCAATCTTGCGGTGTCCTTACCCAGTGACAGAAAGGGTTGCAAGGCACGTATTGTATTGTTTCCATCGATGATAACAAGATGGGGTATATATCATATTGTTTGAGTTTATCCCTCTATATCATGTCATCTTGCTTAATGTGTTACTCTGTTCTTATAAACTTACTACTCTAGATGCAGGCAGGAGTCGGTCGATGTGTGGAGTAATAGTAGTAGATGCAGGCAGGAGTCGGTCTACTTGTTATGGAGGTGATGCCTATATACATGATCATGCCTAGATAATCTCATAATTATTCGCTTTTCTATCAATTGCTCGATAGTAATTTGTTCACCCACCGTAATACTTATGCTATCTTGAGAGAAGCCACTAGTGAAACCTATGCCCCCCGGGTCTATCTCTTATCATATTTGCTTTTATTTGCATCTCTACTTTTATTTGCATCTTTACTTTTTGCCTCTATATTATAAAATACCAAAAATATATTTATCTTATCTAACTATCTTTATTAGATCTCACTTTCGCAAGTGGCCGTGAAGGGATTGACAACCCCTTTATTGCACTGGTTGCGAGTTCTCAGTTTGTTTGTGTAGGTGCGTGGGACTTTTGAGGAGCCTCCTACTGGATTGATACCTTGGTTCTCAGAAACTGAGGGAAATACTTACGCTACTATCGCTGCATCACCCTCTCCTCTTCGAGGAAAACCAATGCAAGCTCAGGACGTAGCAAAGGTTGTTGTTGTTGTTGTTGTTGTTGTTGTTGTTGTTGTTGTGGTGGTGGTGGTGGTGGTGGTGGTGGTGGTGGTGGTGGTGTAGCAGATGCAGGTGGTGGTTGTGGAAGATGCGCGAGTACTTCATCGAACTAGGCGTCCAAGTTGGTGTCAATTGTCTTCTCAATGTCATCAATCCTCTCAAATGCCTTTCCAAAGTTGGCCATGACGTCTTCCACCTGTTGACTCAACATTTGCTGAATTTTATCATGAAGCTCCTTCTTCTTCATGTTCTCCCAGTCAATCTCGTTGGCTTGTGGTCCTTCCATGGTTAGAAGCAATAGAAACACACAACAATATGATCCTACAGGCTGCTAGAAAGTGGCAGTGTGTCACAAATCCGTCAAGCAAATCTCAAATTCTTACATGTTCTTACCCAGCAGCAGGTGGTGATTGTTGGGGAACGTAGTAATTTCAAAAAAATTCCTATGCACATGCAAGATCATGGTGATGCATAGCAACGAGAGGGGAGAGTGTTGTCTACGTACCCTCGTAGACCGAAGTAGAAGCGTTGACGCAACGTAGAGGAAGTAGTCGTACGTCTTCCTGGTCCAACCGATCCAAGCACCGTTACTCCGGCACCTCCGAGTTCTTGACACACGTACAGCTCGATGACGCACCCCGAACTCCGATCCAGCAGAGGTACGGGGAGGAGTTCCGTCAGCACGACGGCGTGGTGACGATCTTGATGTTCAACCGTCGCAGGGCTTCGCCTAAGCACTGCTACAATATGACCGAGGTGTAATATCATGGAGGGGGGCACCGCACACGGCTAAGGAACGATCACGAAGATCAACTTGTGTGTCTATGGGGTGCCCCCCGCCCCCGTATATAAAGGAGGGAGGGAGGAGGGGCCGGCCTAAGGGGAGGCGCGCCATAGGAGGGGGAAACCTACTCCAAGTAGGTTTCCCCCCTCCTTTTCCTAATCCAAGAAGGAGGGGGAACGAAGGAGTGGGAGAGGGGGAAGGCAAGGGGGGCACCCCCCCCCTTCCTTGTCCTATTCGGACTCAAGGGGAGGGGGCGCGCCACTTGCCCTGGCCGGCCCCTCTCTTTCTCCAATAGGGCTCATCAAGGCCCATTACTTCCCGGGGGGGTTCCGGTAACCCTCCGGTACTCCGGTTTTCTCCGAAAACTCCCGGAACACTTCCGGTGTCCGAATATAGTCATCCAATATATCGATCTTTATGTCTCGACCATTTCGAGACTCCTCGTCATGTCCGTGATCACATCCGGGACTCCGAACAACCTTCGGTACATCAAAATACATAAACTCATAATAAAACTGTCATCGAAACCTTAAGCGTGCGGACCCTACGGTTCGAGAACAATGTAGACATGACCGAGACACGTCTTCGGTCAATAACCAATAGCGGGACCTGGATGCCCATATTGGTTCCTACATATTCTACGAAGATCTTTATCGGTCAGACCGCATAACAACATACGTTGTTCCCTTTGTCATCATTATGTTACTTGCCCGAGATTCGATCGTCGGTATCCAATACCTAGTTCAATCTCGTTACCGGCAAGTCTCTTTACTCGTTCCGTAATACATCATCTTGCAACTAACTCATCAGTTGCAATGCTTGCAAGGCTTAAGTGATGTGCATTACCGAGAGGGCCCAGAGATACCTCTCCGACATTCGGAGTGACAAATCCTAATCTCGAAATACGCCAACTCAACAAGTACCTTCGGAGACACCTGTAGAGCACCTTTATAATCACCCAGTTACGTTGTGATGTTTGGTAGCATACAAAGTGTTCCTCCGGTAAACGGGAGTTGCATAATCTCATAGTCATAGGAACATGTATAAGTCATGAAGGAAGCAATAGCAACATACTAAACGATCGGGTGCTAAGCTAACGGAATGGGTCATGTCAATCAGATCATTCAACTAATGATGTGATCTCGTTAATCAAATAACAACTCCTTGCTCATGGTTAAAACATAACCATCTTTGATTAACAAGCTAGTCAAGTAGAGGCATACTAGTGACACTCTGTTTGTCTATATATTCACACATGTATTATGTTTCCGGTTAATACAATCCTAGCATGAATAATAAACATTTATCATGATATAAGGAAATAAATAATAACTTTATTATTGCCTCTAGGGCATATTTCCTTCAGTCTCCCACTTGCACTAGAGTCAATAATCTGGATTACATAGTAATGATTCTAACACCCATGGAGTCTTGGTGTTGATCATGTTTTGCTCGTGGAAGAGGCTTAGTCAACGGGTCTGCAACATTCAGATCCGTATGTATCTTGCAAATATTTATGTCTCCCACCTGGACTAGATCCCGGATGGAATTGAAGCGTCTCTTGATGTGCTTGGTTCTCTTGTGAAATGTGGATTCCTTCGCTAAGGCAATCGCTCCAGTATTGTCACAAAAGATTTTCATTGGACCCGATGCACTACGTATGACACCTAGATCGGATATGAACTCCTTCATCCAGACTCCTTCATTGGCTGCTTCCGAAGCAGCTATGTATTCCGCTTCACACGTAGATCCTGCCACGACGCTTTGCTTTGAACTGCACCAACTGACAGCTCCACCGTTTAATGTAAACACATATCCGGTTTGCGATTTAGAATCATCCGGATCAGTGTCAAAGCTTGCATCAATGTAACCATTTACGATGAGCTCTTTGTCACCTCCATATACGAGAAACATATCCTTAGTCCTTTTCAGGTACTTTAGGATGTTCTTGACCGCTGTCCAGTGATCCACTCCTGGATTACTTTGGTACCTCCCTGCTAAACTTATAGCAAGGCACACATCAGGTCTGGTACACAGCATTGCATACATGATAGAGCCTATGGCTGAAGCATAGGGAACATTTTTCATTTTCTCTCTATCTTCTGCAGTGGTCGGGCTTTGAGTCTTACTCAACTTCACACCTTGCAATACAGGCAAGAACCCTTTCTTTGCTTGATCATTTTGAACTTCTTCAAAACTTTGTCAAGGTATGTGCTTTGTGAAAGTCCAATTAAGCGTTTTGATCTATCTCTATAGATCTTAATGCCCAATATGTAAGCAGCTTCACCGAGGTCTTTCATTGAAAAACTTTTATTCAACTATCCCTTTATGCTATCCAGAAATTCTATATCATTTCCAATCAATAATATGTCATCCACATATAATATTAGAAATGCTACAGAGCTCCCACTCACTTTCTTGTAAATACAGGCTTCTCCAAAAGTCTGTATAAACCCAAATGCTTTGATCACACTATCAAAACGTTTATTCCAACTCCGAGAGGCTTGCACCAGTCCATAAATGGATCGCTGGAGCTTGCACACTTTGTTAGCTCCCTTTGGATCGATAAAACCTTCTGGTTGCATCATATACAACTCTTCCTCCAGAAATCCATTTAGGAATGCAGTTTTTACATCCATTTGCCAAATTTCATAATCATAAAATGCGGCAATTGCTAACATGATTCGGACAGACTTAAGCATCACTACGGGTGAGAAGGTCTCATCGTAGTCAACCCCTTGAACTTGTCGAAAACCTTTTGCAACAAGTCGAGCTTTGTAGACAGTAACATTACCATCAGCGCCAGTCTTCTTCTTGAAGATCCATTTATTCTCAATTGCTTGCCGACCATTGGGCAAGTCAACTAAAGTCCACACTTTGTTCTCATACATGGATCCCATCTCAGATTTCATGGCTTCAAGCCATTTTGCGGAATCTGGGCTCACCATCGCTTCTTCATAGTTCGTAGGTTCATCATGATCTAGTAGCATGACTTCGAGAATAGGATTACCGTACCACTCTGGTGCGGATCTTACTCTGTTTGACCTACGAGGTTCTGTATTAACTTGATCTGAAGTTCTATGATCACCATCATCAACTTCCTCACTAGTTGGTTTTGACGTCACAGAAACCGGTTCCTGTGATGTATTATTTTCCAACAAGGGAGTAGGTATAGTTACCTCATCAAGTTCTACTTTCCTCCCACTCACTTCTTTCGAGAGAAACTCCTTCTCTAGAAAGGATCCATTCTTAGCAACGAATGTCTTGCCTTCGGATCTGTGATAGAAGGTGTACCCAACTGTCTCCTTTGGGTATCCTATGAAGACACATTTCTCCGATTTGGGTTCGAGCTTATCAGGTTGAAGCTTTTTCACATAAGCATCGCAGCCCCAAACTTTAAGAAACGACAACTTTGGTTTCTTGCCAAACCATAGTTCATAAGGTGTCGTCTCAACGGATTTTGATGGTGCCCTATTTAACGTGAATGTGGCTATCTCTAAAGCATAACCCCAAAACGATAGCGGTAAATCTATAAGAGACATCATAGATCGCACCATATCAAGTAAAGTACGATTACGACGTTCGGACACACCATTACGCTGTGGTGTTCCGGGTGGCGTGAGTTGTGAAACTATTCCACATTGTTTTAAGTGTAGACCAAACTCGTAACTCAAATATTCTCCTCCACGATCAGATCGTAGAAACTTTATTTTCTTGTTACGATGATTTTGAACTTCACTCTGAAATTCTTTGAACTTTTCAAATGTTTCAGACTTATGCTTCATTAAGTAGATATACCCATATCTGCTTAAATCATCTGTGAAGGTGAGAAAATAACGATATCCGCCACGAGCCTCAACATTCATCGGACCACATACATCTGTATGTATGATTTCTAATAAATCTGTTGCTCTCTCCATAGTACCGGAGAACGGTGATTTGGTCATCTTGCCCATGAGGCACGGTTCGCAAGTACCAAGTGATTCATAATCAAGTGGTTCCAAAAGACCATCAGTATGGAGTTTCTTCATGCGCTTTACACCGATATGACCTAAATGGCAGTGCCACAAATAAGTTGCACTATCATTATCAACTCTGCATCTTTTGGCTTCAACACTATGAATATGTGTATCACTACTATCGAGATTCATCAAAAATAGACCACTCTTCAAGGGTGCATGACCATAAAAGATATTACTCATATAAATAGAACAACCATTATTCTCTAATTTAAATGAATAACCGTCTCGCATCAAACAAGATCCAGATATAATGTTCATGCTCAATGCTGGCACCAAATAACAATTATTTAGGTCTAATACTAATCCCGAAGGTAGATGTAGAGGTACCGTGCCGACCGCGATCACATCGACTTTGGAACCATTTCCCACGCGCATCGTCACCTCATCCTTTGCCAGTGTTCGCTTAATCCGTAGTCCCTGTTTCGAGTTGCAAATATTAGCAACAGAACCAGTATCAAATACCCAGGTGCTACTGCGAGCTCTAGTAAGGTACACATCAATAACATGTATATCACATATACCTTTGTTCACCTTGCCATCCTTCTTATCCGCCAAATACTTGGGGCAGTTCCGCTTCCAGTGACCAGTCTGCTTCCAGTAGAAGCACTCAGTTTCAGGCTTAGGTCCAGACTTTGGTTTCTTCTCTTGAGCAGCAACTTGTTTGTTGTTCTTCTTGAAGTTCCCCTTCTTCTTCCCTTTGCCCTTTTTCTTGAAACTAGTGGTCTTGTTGACCATCAACACTTGATGCTCCTTCTTGATTTCTACCTCCGCAGCCTTTAGCATTGCGAAGAGCTCGGGAATCGTCTTATCCATCCCTTGCATATTATAGTTCATCACAAAGCTCTTGTAGCTTGGTGGAAGTGATTGGAGAATTCTGTCAATGACGCTATCATCCGGAAGAGTAACTCCCAGTTGAATCAAGTGATTACAATACCCAGACATCTTGAGTATGTGCTCACTGACAGAACTATTCTCCTCCATCTTGCAGCTATAGAACTTATTGGACACTTCATATCTCTCAATCCGGGCATTCTTCTGGAATATTAACTTCAACTCCTGGAACATCTCATATGCTCCATGACGTTCAAAACGTCGTTGAAGTCCCGGTTCTAAGCCGTAAAGCATGGCACATTGAACTATGGAGTACTCATCAGCTTTGCTCTGCTAGCGTTCTTAACGTCGTCAGTTGCATCAGCAGCAGGCCTGGTACCCAGCGGTGCTTCCAGGACGTAATTTTTCTGTGCAGCAATGAGGATAATCCTCAAGTTACGGACCCAGTCCGCGTAGTTGCTACCATCATCTTTCAACTTAGCTTTCTCAAGGAACGCATTAAAATTCAACGGAACAACAGCACGGGCCATCTATCTACAATCAACATAGACAAGCAAGATACTATCAGGTACTAAGTTCATGATAAATTTTAAGTTTAATTAATCATATTACTTAAGAACTCCCACTTAGACAGATATCTCTCTAGTCATCTAAGTGATCACGTGACCCAAATCAACTAAACCATAACCGATCATCACGTGAGATGGAGTAGTTTTCAATGGTGAACATCTTATGTTGATCATATCTACTATATGATTCACGCTCGACCTTTCGGTCTCCGTGTTCCGAGGCCATATCTGCATATGCTAGGCTCGTCAAGTTTAACCTAAGTATTCTGCGTGTGCAAAACTGGCTTGCACCCGTTGTAGATGGACGTAGAGCTTATCACACCCGATCATCACGTGGTGTCTGGGCACGACGAACTTTGGCAACGGTGCATACTCAGGGAGAACACTTCTTGATAATTTTTAGTGAGAGATCATCTTAAAATGCTACCATCAATCAAAGCAAGATAAGATGCATAAAGGATAAACATCACATGCAATCAATATAAGTGATATGATATGGCCATCATCATCTTGTGCTTGTGATCTCCATCTCCGATGCACCATCATGATCACCATTGTCACCGGCGCGACACCTTGATCTCCATCGTAGCATCGTTGTTGTTTACGCCATGTATTGCTTCTACGACTATCGCTACCGCTTAGTGATAAAGTAAAGCAATTACAGGGTGTTTGCATTTCATACAATAAAGCGACAACCATATGGCTCCTGCCAGTTGCCGATAACTTCGGTTACAAAACATGATCATCTCATACAATAAAATATAGCATCACGTCTTGGCCATATCACATCACAACATGCCCTGCAAAAACAAGTTAGACGTCCTCTACTTTGTTGTTGCAAGTTTTACGTGGCTGCTACGGGCTTAAGCAAGAACCAATCTCACATACGCATCAAACCACAACGATAGTTTGTCAAGTTGATGCTGTTTTAACCTTCGCAAGGACCGGGCGTAGCCACACTCGGTTCAACTAAAGTTGGAGAAACTGACACCCGCTAGTCACCTGTGTGCAAAGCACGGCGGTAAAACCAGTCTCGCGTAAGCGTACGCGTAATGTCGGTCCGGGCCGCTTCATCCAACAATACCGCCGAACCAAAGTATGACATGCTGGTAAGCAGTATGAATTATATCGCCCACAACTCACTTGTGTTCTACTCGTGCATATAACATCAAACCATAAAACCTATGCTCGGATGCCACTGTTGGGGAATGTAGTAATTTCAAAAAATTTCCTACGCACATGCAAGATCATGGTGATGCATAGCAACGAGAGGGGAGAGTGTTGTCTACGTACCCTTGTAGACCGAAGCGGAAGCGTTGACGAAACATAGAGGAAGTAGTCGTACGTCTTCCCGGTCCAACCGATCCAAGCACCGTTACTCCGGCACCTCCGAGTTCTTGACACACGTACAGCTCGATGACGCACCCCGAACTCCGATCCAGCAGAGGTACGGGGAGGAGTTCCGTCAGCACGACGGCGTGGTGATGATCTTGATGTTCAACCGTCGCAGGGCTTCGCCTAAGCACTGCTACAATATGACCGAGGTGTAATATCGTGGACGGGGGCACCGCACACGGCTAAGGAACGATCACGAAGATCAACTTGTGTGTCTATGGGGTGCCCCCCGCCCCCGTATATAAAGGAGGGAGGGAGGAGGGGGCCGGCCTAAGGGGAGGCGCGCCCTAGGAGGGGGAAACCTACTCCAAGTAGGTTTCCCCCCTCCTTTTCCTAATCTAAGAAGGAGGGGGAAGGAAGGAGTGGGAGAGGGGGAATGCAAGGGGGCCGCCGCCCCCCCCCCTTCCTTGTCATATTCGGACTCAAGGGGAGGGGGCGCGCCACTTGCCCTGGCCGGCCCCTCTCTTTCTCCAATAGGGCCCATCAAGGCCCATTACTTCTCGGGGGGGTTCCGGTAACTCTCCGGTACTCCGGTTTTCTCCGAAAACTCCCGGAACACTTCCGGTGTCCGAATATAGTCATCCAATATATCGATCTTTATGTCTCGACCATTTCGAGACTCCTCGTCATGTCCGTGATCACATCCGGGACTCCGAACAACCTTCGGTACATCAAAATACATAAACTCATAATAAAACTATCATCGAAACCTTAAGCGTGCGGACCCTACGGTTCGAGAACAATGTAGACATGACCGAGACACATCTCCGATCAATAACCAATAAAGGGACCTGGATGCCCATATTGGTTCCTACATATTCTACGAAGATCTTTATCGGTCAGACCGCATAACAACATACATTGTTCCCTTTGTCATCGGTATGTTACTTCCCCGAGATTCGATCGTCGGTATCCAATACCTAGTTCAATCTCGTTACCAGCAAGTCTCTTTACTCGTTCCGTAATACATCATCTCGCAACTAACTCATTAGTTGCAATGCTTGCAAGGCTTAAGTGATGTGCATTACCGAGAGGGCCCAGAGATACCTCTCCGACATTCGGAGTGACAAATCCTAATCTCGAAATACGCCAACTGAACAAGTACCTTCGGAGACACCTATAGAGCACCTTTATAATCACCCAGTTACGTTGTGACGTTTGGTAGCACACAAAGTGTTCCTCCGGTAAACGGGAGTTGCATAATCTCATAGTCATAGGAACATGTATAAGTCATGAAGGAAGCAATAGCAACATACTAAACGATCGGGTGCTAAGCTAACGGAATGGGTCATGTCAATCAGATCATTCAACTAATGATGTGATCTCGTTAATCAAATAACAACTCCTTCTTCATGGTTAGGAAACATAACCATCTTTGATTAACAAGCTAGTCAAGTAGAGGCATACTAGTGACACTCTGTTTGTCTATATATTCACACATGTATTATGTTTCCGGTTAATACAATTCTAGCATGAATAATAAACATTTATCATGATATAAGGAAATAAATAATAACTTTATTATTGCCTCTAGGGCATATTTCCTTTAGTGATCGGCAACCGTTGTAGTCAAAACTCTCAAAGCTTGGATAGAGCGATTACCAGGGAGAGTCAAATGCACGACGTAGATGTATGTGGAGCTGGGAAGGCTTATAATATGGTAGCAAAAAGGTTCAACAATAATCATTTCGGTGATGCAAAGTTGAATAAATGCTCAACGACTGTACTATGCTGGTCCTAGGCTAGACTGTGCTAAAGGCACAAGCCTAGAACACTAACAAAATCACGGTGTTGCACGTAAACAAGGGAGGAGCACACTCTAAATCTCTTCTTTTTTTCCTTTTTTCACTTTTTTTACACTTCTTTTCCTCTTTTTTTGCTCCGCAACAATTTTTTTCGAAAAAGTCTACAAATGGTCTAAAAACTGCCTAGCCAGAATTTTCTAGACTTAGTTTTTTTCTGAAATTGGAACTATTTTTCTTGTACGGGTGGCACTGATGTTGGAAAGTCTGACTTGGTCACGACTAGTAGTATGGCGTGATCTGGAAATCGAAAAACAAAGCAACAAATACTGGACTCGGACTAGGACTGGTGGCGGAGATGAACCTGGTGGAACTCGGACTAATGATAGTATATGACGATGGTATATGTGGACTCGGATTGGTGATGGTATATGGCGGTAGTATATGTGGACTCGAATTGGTGGTGGTACATGGCGGTGGTATATGTGGACTCAGATTGGTGGTGATATATGGCGGTGGTATATGTGGACTTGGATTGGTGGTTGTATATGGCGGCGGTGATGTATATGCTGGGGGTGGTGGTATATGGCAGTGGTGATGTATATGTTGGGGTAGTGGTATATGGCAGCAGCGATGTATACGGTTGGGTGGTGGTATATGGCAGTGATGAAGGTGGTGGGGCGGCGCCGTGACAAACTGTGGACAGAACTCAAAACTCTAAAGGACTAGACGCTAAGACCACACTACTAGGGAAAAGCCTAG
The DNA here is from genome assembly GCF_002162155.2 of Triticum dicoccoides. Lineage (NCBI taxonomy): Eukaryota > Viridiplantae > Streptophyta > Magnoliopsida > Poales > Poaceae > Triticum > Triticum dicoccoides. The sequence goes on along the minus strand of NC_041389.1, from coordinate 228,586,945 downwards.
TAGTAGCGCGGGTTTAATGCCTACTAGTAGCGCGGGGCCCCGCACTACTAGTAAGGCGCTACAGCTACTTCTTAGCAGTAGCTCCGGTAACACATGCTACTGCTAAGACGTATAGCCGTAGCGTGTATAATTTCCAGTGCTACTGCTAATCTAACTATTAGTAGCGTGCTTCCAATCCAGCGCTACTAGTATTCTATTTTCATTTTTTATTATTTTAGTGTATTTACACGCCGTTAACAAATTTTGATACATTACCAATTAAGAGGTTGTTATATCATTATGTCCATGATGAATTAATATATCATTGCGAGGAAGAGACATTGATTAGATTCATTTGGATGAATCAAAAGTTGAATTAGGACGACGATCCTACTAATTCAACTTTTGGTCACTTTTGATCAATCCACATGAATCTAATCCGCGTTCCTTCCACCAACGATATAATAACTACTCATGATCATAATAACAAATGATCATGATAATCATGATCAAAATCATCATCCTATTAATAAAAAATCTTGCATCATATCATCACCAACAACACTAGTTAATAATAATCATAGTCATTACCACCAACACCATTTAATAATCATAGTCATAGTGTAGCTATCTAATCACCACCAACACTAGATAATAATAATCATCATAGTCATTTCCACCAACACTAGCTATTTAATCATCATAGTCATAGTGTAGCACATCATTCTTCAAACTCATTCTTGCTATCTAATCACTCATCCTTATCTCTCACAGGTAAAATAGCATAAAACATGTGTAGCACTCCTACTTCATCATATTGGAGAATGTAGATGAACCTATCTCCTAATTGTGGGATGCTCTTCTGATTGCTATCCCCTAGTACTTCTCTGTTGTGATACTTCACAATTTTGCTCCAGTCTTTGACTGTTAAGACTTGCTCGCTTGGAGAAATCATGAATGCACTCATGTGCAATGTAGGATGTCTTGGCCATAAGCTAATCATTATCATGTGACCTTTAGGCTCGATCCAACGAGGCACAACATTCATCAAGAGTCCCTATTGAAGAACATCGTAGTAACATACTTAGCAATGAAGTTTAGCTTAAAAATAATGTATGCAAAAGATGAACTGAGGACAAATAACAAAAATCTTACCATCTTTCCTAAATAGATGTGATCGTAGTTCAATACGCACACTAGTGGTCGCACGTATCGAGTACTAATACTTCGAAGTCCAAGAAAATAACCTGTCTTGATAGTATCAAGATCCTCAAGCCATGAACTATAATGACTTATCTCCTCGCAGTTTAGTTCAGCCCCGGGACAGTAGTAGGTGCTCTCTACCAAGAGTCGGACATGTTTGCTTGAATGGAAATAAGCTGCCAATAGAAATTAGTTGTTAACTATTTTTGAATAAAAAATATAAATTACTTAATATATATGGTTGAGAAACTCACATATAGGTAGAACTGAAGACGTCTGCACATCAACCCAGATGTCTATATTACCTTCAATTTCATGTTCCGGACAAATATCAAAGGTGATAAGCATATTAGGCTCAAATGCATATGCCTTGCATAGTGCTTTCCAATTTGAGCATTCAAAATAGGAGTAGTTCTCTGTATTGTATAATTTTACGGCAAAAGTATAACCATGCTCGATCCTCAAGTGAAATCTCTTTACCTCCATACTGTCCATAGTACGGAAACCAATCTTATCCAAGACATAAAATCTTGCATGGCAGGGGATACACTAGTAGAATTGTAAAAATTTAAATTATAAGTTAAAGCAAAAGAAGCAGAAGTCATGCTTAATTACAAAAAAAGACTTGTTGTTGTGGCTTACTGTATCCACTTTGAAGGTCTCATCCAGCATGATGCTGAAGCACCTACCACCAACTAGGTGAGGCCGGTCGCACAGGTCGCGCTCATCTTCGCAGTATTCACACATAATGAATTCCCTTTGGTCGTCAGACATTTCCTATGTTCATAGTTGAAACATTAAAAATCGATCGAAGGCAACTAGCAGGAAACTCAACACACATATCACTATTACTCAATATGCAATGGGTTAACTTTAGGTCTGTCGAGTCTTCCTTCCTAAACTCTCATCTCACGTATATGGTGGGCACTCCCTATATATTGCGACCGTCGGTGATGGTCGCTACTCCTCCTTTCCCTAGTGCATTACAAATATCTTCCAATCTCATATATATATGGTGGACACTCTCCCTCACTGAAAGACACACAAGGAGCCGAAACAGACCTAAAGTCAACCTGTTCCATATATCGAGGAATGACATAGAAAAAATGCCCTATGTTTTGCCGAAATATCATTGAATTCCTGTTCTGGCAAATCACAAGAACTCGATATGTCCTACATTGTAGCACAAGTCATGCTAAAAATCATGAAAAAAATTGGCAGGACCTTTGCTAAAGACATGACATATCGAGACCTGAAATTTGCCGAATCATAAACAAATCAACATTCCGGCAAAACATAGGCCACTCGGAGGTACATTGCAAACAAGAACACCAAGTAATCCTCTATATTCAGAATGCATCATCATCGACACCAATGACATGGCGACTAGCAATAGCATTTTCATCATCGACATTTACAACACATTATTATCTATATCAACAACATGGGGATTTGGCTATTCTCTCCTAGAGGTCTTAAGGGGTTGGCAATGGGGACGACTGCGGGGTTGAGGCAGGGGAAATTACTTGATTTCTGCATAAATAAAATATAAACAAAATATATTCTATCAACATGTATCTGAGTAGTCTTTAATCACTTATGTTCTGAAGCATAACTAAATTTGCTAATATAGGTCTCTCTCTCTAAACTAGTTCTGTTAAGCACTTACTAAATAAACTAGTTCTATTAACTATTTATTAAATAAACTTAGTTCTATTAAGCACTTACTATAAATAAACTAGTTCTATTAAGCACTTACTGTAAATAAACTAGTTATATTAACCACTTACTAAATAAACTATTTCTATTAAACACTAGCTAAAAATTCTAGTACCCTAATTCTACCCTAAATTTGCTTACTTCTATTACTAAATTTAATACCTAAAAATTTCTATTCTTGCTACCTACAAATTTCTACACTAAGTGGAGGGAGTAGGGAGGGGTGAGTGAGGGTGGAGAGGGAGGAAGGGGGGATCGGGAGAGAG
>NC_041389.1:228518875-228583601 GCF_002162155.2 Triticum dicoccoides | reverse complement strand
AGGGATCGGGAGAGGGACGAGGCAGGGAGGGAGGTGGGAGAGAGGAGGCAGGGAAGTGAGGAGGGAGGGAGGGATCGGGAGAGGGACGAGGAGGTGGAAGGAGGAGGGATGGAGGAACTACCTAAGTGGAGGACAGCAAGAACGTTGGCGGCGCCCGGCGATGATGGTTACCGGGGAGGGCGACGACGGTGGTTGGGGAATGGCGGTGCCGGCGGATGACTAAGGGTGGGGGGAGAGTGAGATTGGAGTGGAGAGTGGAGAGTGAGGGACGGCTAGTTGGAGAATATAGGTTGGCTTTAATAGTAGCACATGTTAGGATAAAGCACTACTGCTAAAGTACATTAGTAGTAGCGCGTTTAAGGAAACAGCGCTACTACTTTGCCTACTCTAGAGGCAACGCTGTGGCAATTGCAGTATTAGTGCACTATTCGACTAACATGCTACTGCTACTTGGATATCAGTAGCAAGGTTTTCTAAAGCGTGCTACTGCTAAGTAGCAGTAGCGGGTTGTTTTAAACCGCGCTGCTGGTAAGATTCTATGTATAAGGTTTTCCCTAGTAGTGCCAGCAACTTGACACGATGATGCAGACGCAAATTCAACAAAACAGAAATTCTAAAAAGATTATGCAAAGGCTCAGATTGGTTCGGATAGGATGAACTAACCCTAAATTTTTTTTGGCTTTTTCGTGGACTATGGGTATGAAGAACAGACTCGATCTGAACTATGAAAAACTATAAAATCTCACAAGCAACCTAGAAATCTGATACCACTTGATAGAGGCAAAGGTGTCTCGTCTTTCAATGAGATGGTGCCTATCATTTTTGATGGAGTAGACTTTGACGATCCGACTACGAACGTGCGAGGACGTCGCGCCTCATCAATCGCTAAACCAACTCCGAGAGGTTATTGACCACGCTGGAGCACGATCAACCTGACCACGAGGGTCTATTTCCTGCATGCAAACAAAGAACAAGCAAGAAATTAAAATTGCAATATGGATATTGCGAATAAAAGTGGAAAGCTTTATTGATCAAAGTGGGGTTGTGTAACGTCTTGGTCTGGTCGTTGAACACAAACGAAGTACCCGAAGTTGCAGCTATGGCAAACTTTTAATCTAAACAAAACCCAAAGTCTAAACAACGCCCTAAGGATTGTATATATGGAGGAAGAGGGGGTAATTTCGTGGCCCTTGGGGAAGGGGTAAAAAACCAATCGTATCTCTTGTTTCCCCACACATACGGACTCTAAAATAGCCTATACTCTAGTATTTCGAAATTACATGGGCCTAGCCCAATAATAAGGCGACGCAGCACCTATAATAACCTCTGGACAAAATTTAGGAAGTGGCATCTTGTATATTTCATCCAAGCCTTCATACACTCATTATGGTGGCTTCAAAGTCCTGAAATCATCACTTGAAACTCTAGTCTTGTTTCCCTTGCGCATGCCATCATCTCCATGCTTGCTCTTGTTCAAGTGATCATCCCTCTTGTCCATGCTAGGCCCTTAATTTGTAAGCAAAACATACGTCTCCAATTTAGGCAGCATCATATTCTCATGAACATTAGAATCATTACCAAGAAACGGAAGTACCTGATAATTTGATTGGCATGCGCGAGCTCTAGTAATTGGTCCAGTATATGTAGCAGTAGGGGCTGTGGGTGTAACAATGGTATAGATGTCTTCATCACCCTGCTCCAACATTTCCGCCACGTATGCTACATTCATTGCGCAGGGTTGGTGGCGGACACGGAGGGCACGGGAACGAGTGCCAAGGCAGAAAGTCAGGCACCATGGATAGGTGCAGGAGGTCGATCTTGATTCTGTGTGCCATTAGTGACGGAGAAGAGTTGGATTGGTGGATTGAGGCGGTTGCCCCTTGGGTGAGGAGCCATCCCTCGGTCTCATTTGCCTATAAAAGGGAATGTGGGCATGGTGCTAGCTCACACCTATCTTATTCCTCCTTCCTTCTGATATTGTGTCTCCATCATGGTGAGGGGGAGAGGGTGTAGTGGCACCCCAGTGGTGGAGACGAGGGCTTCTACTCATCAACGCCTCCCTCCTCCTGTTGGGACGCGAGGGCGGAGCCCGCCGTGAGAGGAGGCGGGAGAGGATGCCGACGTGGTCGTCGCGGCGCTCGGGGTTGTGGAGGACGAGGCGGTGTTCTGATCGCACCCCCCCTGCTGCTCAGGACCTGCACGAAGGCCACGTCGGGAACCAACAGCTAGAGTTTATCGTCAAGCTACGCGGGCCCCCATGTAGCCGTCCTCGGCTCCCTACTCCATTTGCAAGGGTGATGGAGATCGCGCAGCCGCCAGGGCTGAGGCTGCACATGAGGGGCTGCTGCAATGGTAGCATGCGGGCGGACATGGAGTTCCCCGCTCCTCATGTCATGCTTCTTTGGCGTGGCTGGAAGACCTTCACCCGTGCCCATAGCCTTGCGGCCGGGCACATTCTCCATTTCAAGTTAATGGATGAAGCCCTACTCTTCGTCAAGGTCTTCGGGCGTTCGGGTGCTCACTTAGGGTGCTGCGCGGAGAGCTCGGCTGACGACAAATGTCCTCCTCGAGTGATAGCGACGAGAAGGACAGTGATGGCGATAATGACGGTGCCGATTGGGAGGACAACGGCTCCGACTCCGGCTGAACGCCAGCCACACCATCACCGTGAGCGGGAGGCCGGTGGAACCACCATCTGCATCTCCTCCCCGGAAGGCGATCTTCCTGGGTGTTGGGTGTGGATGGTGTCTCCGGCTCCTCTAGCAGCCTTCCAGCTGGACCCCCTGCAGGTTTCCTTGTGGACTCCGGCTTCGCTCGCCTGCCGTGTCCTGCTAGCCCTGGTGGCGGTTACCAGGGAATCGCCTAGCCGCTCTCTCCACCCATCACTTTCGTCCGCGCCCTCCCAATCTTGTCAGGCTGCATCCAGCAGGCCCTGACGGGGCCAGGCTGGGCTTCTACACATGCACTCCCTTTGCCCTCGTCACCTCCCAATGTAGTTCCTAGGAGGAGAGGGACAAGAAAGGTATTACGGGGCACTTATCTTTTTTAACCTGAAACATGTAGGCACTTGCCGAACTTTAGTTTCAAATATGTAATCTCTTATATCCATGTTTGTACTTTGTAAGATTTGTACTCGTTTATCCGCATATTAATGAAAAAAGGAGGTCTTGTCGGGCACTTGTGCACGTACTACATCCATGTAGAGGAGGAGTGCCTCTATACTTGTAAGTAAACAAGTTTTCTCCGGCAAGCTATCCTGCTGGTGCCTTCCGTTTGTTGCCATGGGGCTCGACCTTCCGGGCTCAAAACTATGGAAGGGGACCAGGCCCTCGTCGAACCTTCTCTGTCAAAATCCACTACAACCATCTTGACCGAAGCAACATTCAGGGTAAAGAATGGGAGCACAAATGCTTCGAAGGTGACGAGGTTTCTCTATGCACAAGTTTTCTTCTTACAGAGACATGTATGGATAAAAAGGAACTTATCTGTTTGGCTTGTCGGGGAACAATATATAAGTTTGTTTCCGTTTCTTATTTTCGCGATCGAGTCCACGGCAAGAGCCCTAGAGTTTAGTGCAGAGGAAAACAAAGCAACATATGATCTTATCTACATGCTCATGGCAAGTTCATTTTATGCTATGCATGCATGCAAGTTTTTTGGGCGCCAACGCTTCGTTTATTTATCTACTGCTCAGGGTCTGCGCCTGTGTCAGGACCCCAATTCTATGCCACACCAATCTAGCATGTAACACCTCATATCCCTTTGCGGCCTCACGCACGGTATTCCCACGGGTGTCGCCTTACCAGGCCCGGTATCGTTTGCACCTTTTGGCACACGTATATGATAGTGTCGCTAGCATCCATATGAAAAAGAACCCGGGCTGCCATGGGTAGTCGTGAACCCAAAGTGGCGCTAACTTACAGGGACAGGCATACATGACCCAGCAACGAACGTGTCGATCAACAATGAGTGAATCCCAAGTCGTACCAAGCTACAAGGACTTAAAGGATCACCGCATGACATTTCCCCGAAGGGGCAGACACAGGAACAAAGACGGACACATGCCAGCCAGCCTAAGTGTTCCGGAGCAATAGCTGATACGTCTCCAACGTATCTATAATTTTGTATTGTTCCATGCTATTATATTACCACTTTTGGATGTTTATGGGCTTTATTTTACACATTTATATCATTTTTGGGACTAACCTACTAACCGGAGGCCCATCCCATATTATTGTTTTTTCCCTATTTCAGTATTTCGAAGAAAAGGAATATCAAACGGAGTCCAAACGGAATGAAACCTTCGGGAGCGTTATTTTTGGAACAAAATCTCATCCAGAGAGCCTTGAGTGCAAGTCAAGAAAGCTTCGAGGGCCCCATAAGATAGGAGGGCGCCCCCCCCCTGTAGGGCACGCCCCCTATCTCGTGGGCTCCTCGGGCGGCCACCGACATACTTCTTCCTACTATATATACCTACGTACCCCCGAAAACATCCAGGAGCACCACGAAACACAATTTCCACCGCCGTAACCTTCTGTATACGCAAGATCCCATCTTGGAGCCCTTGCCCGCACTCTGCCGGAGGGGGAAGCAACCATTGAGGGCCTCTACATCAACATCCTTGCCCCTCCGATGAGTTGTGAGTAGTTTACCACAGACCTACGGGTCCATAGTTATTAGCTAGATGGCTTCTTCTCTCTTTTTGGATCTCAATACACTGTTCTCCCCCTCTCTTGTGGAGATCTATTCGATGTAATCTCTTTCGGCGGTGTGTTTGTCGAGATCCGATGAATTGTGGGTTTATAATCAAGTTTATCTATGAATAATATTTGAATCTTCTCTGAATTCTTTTATGTATGATTGAGTTATCTTTGCAAGTCTCTTCGAATTATCAGTTTGGTTTGGCCTACTAGATTGATCTTTCTTGCCATGGGAGAAGTGCTTAGCTTTGGGTTCAATGTTATGGTGTTCTTACCCAGTGACAGAAAGGGTTGCAAGACACGTATTGTATTGTTGCCATCGAGGATAACAAGATGGGGTTTATATCATATTGCATGTTTTATCCCTCTACATCATGTCTTCTTGCTTAATGTGTTACTCTGTTCTTATGAACTTAATACTCGAGATGCATGCTGGATAGCGGTCGATGTGTGGAGTAATAGTAGTAGATGTAGGCAGGAGTCGGTCTACTTGTTATGGACGTGATGCCTATATACATGATCATGCCTAGATAATCTCATAACTATGCGCTTTTCTATCAATTGCTCGACGGTAATTTGTTCACCCATCGTAATACTTATGCTATCTTGAGAGAAGCCTCTAGTGAAACCTATGGCCCCCGGGTCTATCTCTTATCATATTTGCTTTCAACCTACTTTTATTTGCATCTTTACTTTTTGCATCTATATCAAGAATACCAAAAATATATTTATCTTATCATACTATCTTTATTAGATCTCACTTTCGCAAGTGGCCGTGAAGGGATTGACAACCCCTTTATTGTGTTGGTTGCGAGTTCTCAGTTTGTTTGTGTAGGTGCGTGGGACTTTTGAGGAGCCTCCTACTGGATTGATACCTTGGTTCTCAAAACTGAGGGAAATACTTACGCTACACTTTGCTACATCACCCTCTCCTCTTCAAGGAAAACCAACGCAAGCTCAAGACATAGCAATAAGGAGTTTTGGCACCGCTGCCAGGGAGGTCTTCGCTCAAGTCAACACATACCAAGTACCCATCACAAACCCATCTCCCTCGCATTTACATTATTTGCCATTTGCCTCTCGTTTTCCTCTCCCCCACTTCACCCTTGCCGTTTTATTCGCCCTCTCTTTCCCAATCTCCTCCTCTCTTTTCGCTTGCCTTCTTTTTTGTGCTTGTTTGCTTGTTTGACCTCATGGCTGCGCCCAAGGGTCCTGACCACCTTCTCAGAAGGATGGATGAGATTGAATCAAATATTAGAAGCTTGATGAATTTGCAATTTGAGCATAATAATTTCTTTAGAAATGAGCTTAAGGAACAAAAGAGTTTTCTGGGTTTTATGAATAAAGAGCTTGATGATATGAACAAAGAATTCTATGGAGTTAACGCTCAAATTACCCGGCTTGAAAATGCTATAGCCAAAATTTCTGACAAGCAAGCCACCTTAGTCAATAAGATGGCCGCTAAACCAGAAAAACTACATGAAAATAATGATGAGGATCTTAAAGTTATTGATGCGTCTCCGATTAGATCTATGTTTTGCAACATGAATTTTGATGATTATGGGAGTGATGATTAATCAACTTTGCCTAGAAGGCGTCCCAAAAATTCGGAGTCTTTAGATCTTGATGCTAAAATTGGTAAAAGTGAGATTGGAGAATCCTCTACTTCTAATAATATAGAACTTACTATCTCGGATTTCAAGGAATTTGATTATGATAATTGCTCTTTAAAAGGTTGTATTTCCTTGTTGCAATCCGTTGTTAATTCTCCTCATGCTTATAGTCAAAATAAAGCTTTTACCCAACATATTGTTGATGCCTTGATGCAATCTTATGATGAAAAACTTAATTTGGAAGTTTCTATACCTAGAAAACTTAATTAAAGATTATGAGTGTTTTGCTTTGTGTGATTTGGGTGCTAGCGTTTCCATGATTCCGAAAACTTTATGTGATATTCTAGGTTTCCATGATCTTGATGATTGCTCTTTAAATTTGCACCTTGCGGATTCCACCTTTAAAAGGCTTATGAGAAGGATCAATGATGTTCTTATCATTGCAAATAGAAAATTGGTGCCCGTAGATTTTATCGTTCTTGATATAGATTGCAATCTTTCTTGCCCTATTATTCTTGGTAGACCTTTCCTTAGAACGATTGGTGCGATTATTGATATGAAGGAAGGGAATACTAGATTCCAATTTCCATTAAAGAAAGGCATGGAGCACTTTCCAAGAAAGAAATTCAAATTACCTTATGAATCTATCATGCGTGCTACTTATGAATTTAGTGCCAAAGATGGCACTCGTTAGATCTATCTTTGTTTTTATGCCTAGCTAGGGGCGTTAAACGATAGCGCTAGTTGGGAGGCAACCCAATTTTTCTTTACGTTTTTTGTTTTTGCTCCTGTTTAGTAATAAATCTTGCATCTACCTTCTGGATAGATGTGTTTTTATCTTTTAATTAGTGTTTGTGCCAATTAGAACCTATAGGATAACCTACAATGATAGTTGATTTGATTCTGCTGAAAAAGAGAAACTTTGTGCGCACGAATATATTTTTCTTAAATCACAGGAACGTGCTTTTGCGTTGATTCGTTTTTCTGCTGTTCAATAAACAAATTGTGCAGGACTTCCTATTTTGGTAGGATTTTTAGAGTTCCAGAAGTTTGCGTTAGTTACAGATTACTACAGACTGTTATGTTTTTGACAGATTCTGTTTTTCGTGTGTTGTTTGCTTATTTCAATGCATCTATGGCTAGTAAATTAGTTTATAAACCATAAAGAAGTTGGAATACAGTAGGTTTAACACCACTATAAATAAATAATGAGTTCATGGCAGTACCTTATGTAGTTGTTTTGTTTCCTTTCACTAACGGAGCTTATAAGATTTCCTGTTGAGTTTTGTGTTGTGAAGTTTTCAAGTTTTGGGTAAAGCTTTTATGGACTATGGAATAAAGGGTGGCAAGAGCCTAAGCTTGGGGATGCTTATGGTACCCAAATATATTCAAGAATAGCCAAAATCCTAAGCTTGGGGATGCCCCGGGAAGGCATCCCCTCTTTCGTCTTCGTTCATTGGTAACTTTACTTGGAGCTATATTTTTATTCGCCACATGATATGTGTTTTGCTTGGAGAGTCATGTATTATATTAGTCTTTGCTTTTTAGTTTACAACAATCATCCTTGCTGTACACACCTTTTGGGATAAGCCTATTTTATTAGAATTTGCTAGAATACTCTATGTGCTTCACTTATATCTTTTGAGCTTGATAGTTTTTGCTCTAGTGCTTCACTTATATCTTTTATAGCACGGTGGTGTCTTAATTTTGAAGAAATTGCTAGTCTCTCATGCCTCACTTATATTATTTTGAGAGTCTTTTAGAACAGCATGGTATTTGCTATGATCATAAAGTTGGTCCTAGAATGATGAGCATCCAAGTTGGGTATAATAAAAATTATCATAGAAAGTGAATTGGATGCTATGATCAATTTGATACTTGATAATTGTTTTGAGATATGGAGGTAGTCATATTAGAGTCATGCTAGTTGAGGTGATTATGAAAAATACTTGTGTTAAGGGTTGTGATTCCTGTAGCATGCACGTATGGTGAACCGCTTTGTGATGAAGTTGGAGCACAATTTTATTTATTGAGTGTCTTCCTTATGAGTGGTGGTCGGGGACGAGCGATGGTCTTTTCCTACCAATCTATCCCCCTAGGAGCATGCGCGTAGTGCTTTGGTTTTTGATAACTTCTAGATTTTTGCAACAAGTATATGAGTTCTTTTGACTAATGTTGAGTCCATGGATTATACGCACCTCACCCTTCCACCATTGCTAGCCTCTCTTGTACCGCGCAACTTTCGCCGGTACCATACACCCACCATTTACCTTCCTCAAAACAGCCACCATACCTACCTATTATGGCATTTCCATAGCCATTCCGAGATATATTGCCATGCAACTTTCCACCATTCCATTCATATGACACGCATTACTTTTGTCATATTGCTTTTTGCATGATCATGTAGTTGACATTGTACTTGTGGCAATGCCACCTTCATATTTTTCATACATGTCGCTCTTCATTCGTTGCATATCCTGGTACACCGCCGGAGGCATTCATATAGAGTCATATCTTGTTCTAGCTTTGAGTTGTAAATCCATAAAAGTGTGATGATCTTCATTATTAGAGCATTGTCCTAGTTAGGAAAGGATGATGAAGACTATGATTCCCCCACAAGTCGGGATGAGACTTCGGACTTTACAAAAATAGAAAAGGAAATAGAAAAAGAAAAGAAAAAAAGAGAAAGGTCAAAAGAAACAAAGAAGGCCAAAGAAAAAAAAGAAAAGAAAAAAAAAGAAACAAAAAATAAAATGAGAGAAAAAGAGAGAAGGGACAATGCTACTATCTCTTTTTCCACACTTGTGCTTCAAAATAGCACCATGATCTTCATGATAGAGAGTCTCATATGTTGTCACCTTCATATACTAGTGGGAATTTTTCATTATAGAACTTGGCTTGTATATTCCAATGATGGGCTTCCTCAAACGTGCCCCAGGTCTTCGTGAGCGAGCAAGTTGGATGCACCCCACTTAGTTTCTTTTATTGAGCTTTCATATGTTTATAGCAATAGTGCATCCGTTGCATGGCAATCCCTACTCACTCACATTGATATCTATTAATGGGCATCTCCATAGCACGTTGATACGCCGAGTTGATGTGAGACTATCATCTCCTTTTTGTCTTCTCCACAACCACCATTCTATTCCACATATAGTGCTATGTCCATGGCTCACGCTCATGTATTGCGTGAAAGTTGAAAAAGTTTGAGTTTATTAAAGTATGAAACAATTGCTTGGCTTGTCATCGGGGTTGTGCATGATTAAATACTTTGTGTGATGAAGATAGAGCATAGCCAGACTGTATGATTTTGTAGGGATAACTTTCTTTAGCCATGTTATTTTGAGAAGACATGATTACTTTGATTAGTATGCTTGAAGTATTACTATTTTTTATGTCAATATGAACTTTTATTTTGTATTGATTTGGGTCTGAACATTCATGCCACAATAAAGAAAATTACATTGAGAAATATGCTAGGTAGCATTCCACATCAAAAATTTCTTTTTTATCATTTACCTACTCAAGGACGAGCAGGAATTAAGCTTGGGGATGCTTGATACGTCTCCAATGTATCTATAATTTTTGATTGTTCCATGCTATTATATTACCCCTTTTGGATGTTTATGGGCTTTATTTTACACATTTATATCATTTTTGGGACTAACCTACTAACTGGAGGCCCAGCCCATATTGCTGTTTTTTGCCTATTTCAGTATTTCGAAGAAAAGGAATATCAAATGGAGTCCAAACGAAATGAAACCTTCGGGAGCGTTATTTTTGGAACAAATCTGATCCGGAGAGCCTGGAGTGCAAGTAAGGAAAGATCCAAGGGCCCCACGAGATAGGAGGGCGCCCCCTGTAGGGCGCGCCCTCTATCTCGTGGGCCCCTCGGGCGGCCACCGACGTACTTCTTCCTCCTATATATACCTACGTACCCCGAAAACTTCCAAGAGCACCACGAAACACAATTTCCACCATCATAACCTTCTGTATCCGCGAGATCCCATCTTGGACCCCTTGCCGGCACTCTGCCGGAGGGGGAAGCAACCATGGAGGACCTCTCCATCAACATCCTTGCCCCTCCGATGAGTTGTGAGTAGTTTACCACAGACCTACGGGTCCATAGTTATTAGCTAGATGGCTTCTTCTCTCTTTTTGGATCTCAATACAATGTTCTCCCCCTCTCTTGTGGAGATCTATTTGATGTAATCTCTTTTTGCGGTGTGTTTGTCGAGATCCGATGAATTGTGGGTTTATGATCAAGTTTATCTATGAATAATATTTGAATCTTCTCTGAATTCTTTTATGTATGATTGATTTATCTTTGCAAGTCTCTTTGAATTATCAGTTTGGTTTGTCCTACTAGATTGATCTTTCTTGCCATGGGAGAAGTGCTTAGCTTTGGGTTCAATCTGGCGGTGTTCTTACCCAGTGACAGAAAGGGTTGCAAGACACATATTGTATTGTTGCCACCGAGGATAAAAAGATGGGGTTTATATCATATTGCATGTGTTTATCCCTCTGCATCATGTCTTCTTGCTTAATGTGTTACTCTGTTCTTATGAACTTAATACTCTAGATGCATGCTGGATAGCGGTCGATGTGTGGAGTAATAGTAGTAGAGGGAGGAAGGAGTCGGTCTACTTGTTATGGACGTGATGCCTATATACATGATCATGCCTAGATAATCTCATAACTGTGCGCTTTTCTATCAATTGCTCGACGGTAATTTGTTCACCCACCGTAATACTTATGCTATCTTGAGAGAAGCCTCTAGTGAAACCTATGGCTCCTGGGTCTATTTCTTATCATAATTGCTTTCAATCTACTTTTATTTGCATCTTTACTTTTTGCATCTATATCAAAAATACCAAAAATATATTTATCTTATCATACTATCTTTATTAGATCTCACTTTCGCAAGTGGCCGTGAAGGGATTGACAACCCCTTTATTGCGTTGGTTGCGAGTTCTCAGTTTGTTTGTGTAGGTGTGTGGGACTTTTGAGGAGCCTCCTACTAGATTGATACCTTGGTTCTCAAAACTGAGGGAAACACTTACGCTACACTTTGCTGCATCACCCTCTCCTCTTCGAGGAAAACCAACGCAAGCTCAAGACGTAGCAGTAGCAAGCTACCATGGCTTAGTGGAAGCACTAGGAGACATTTTCCGGTAAGAGAGGGTACCAAGGATAAACAACTAGATAGTCAGATCCCACACATACCAAGCATTTCAAACATACACACAATATGCTCGATATGTGCAAATACAACATGACAGCACAAAAAACTCTACAACTCAAGTACTTTATTTAAAGGCTCCAGAGAGCCATACATATCATTCATACAGATAGGGGTCACACGACCCAGCATTCAAGTCATACAAACATACAAGCCATAAGCGGAAGCAACATGGCTGGGTACAGACATCTAGAAAATAAAAAGGCTTGAGGAAGCCTATCTATCCTACAAGGGTCCACCATGTGCTCAGGATCACCACCTGGGCCACAGTCTACTCTCGACATCAAGGTCTACGTAGAACTCATCAGAAGGGGTTGCAACATCTTCTGCAAACGTAATTAAGCAAACATGAGTACAAAGGTACTTAGCAAGACTTACATCAGATCCTACAATCATGCACATTATCAATGAAGGGATGGTGGGGTTATTGCAGCAAGCCATCTTACGAGACTCCAACTTGTAATTGTTTTGTGCACACGAGTCCACTACACACCACATCAACACACTACCGAGGATCCAAAGGGTTCGCGAGGTTGTCAAGCACAACCCCTCCCATATCCGTACGCACGTAGCCACTTCACCTAGAGGCAACCCTGCCGGGAAAGTGTGCTGTGACCACCACCACCTTTTCCACCATCAATCCACCAAAGCAGCAGTATGGTTTTATGCCTCATGGCGGCCCGAACCTGGGTACAAACTACATGTGTGATCTCTGCTGTGCTGCCCTACGCTTCTCTGCTCTTTGTGCAACGTGTCCACCCCCACACCCCCACCCCGCCAAACCAAAAGGGGCTCATAGCCCCATAGGTGGCCATGGATCCCCCACGACATCTTTGGCGCGCCAGGTAGGGGGATCAGTTGCACGAACCTGAGAGCGTATGAAGCGCGTCATGTCCGCCAAAGGCGCCTCTTCTTGCGAGGCCCAAGGGGATGGCTGAGGCGGAGCGGAAGAGGAACATTGCTCCTGCATCGACCTCGCCCGCCCTCCGCATCTCCATTTACCGTGGCTGTGACGACCATGGAACCTAGTAGCAAGGGCAATCGTACCACCTCGAACGGGCCAAGTGACAAGAATGCCTTGCAAATCCCGTTCAAGGGAAAGGAGCGGTGCGGGAAGGAGCCAGGATTTCTCTCTCTCGGCCACTCTCACTATTTGACAATCACGCTACTCTGGTTTTAGCACCATCAACGTTGACAAGCCCATACGATGCTCGGTTCAAGCATTTACCCTGCTTAGGGAAATCCTGAGTATATCGCCAACGCAAGTCCGTTGATTGATGCCCAGGCAATTATGCACCGACAAGGCCACCTGCACTTGTGCGGGTTTAGTGCCATTTGCCATTGGATTGGTCAGGGAGTGCGGCGGGGAAGAGAGAGAAACCGGCTGTGCCTGGCGCGGCGTCCTACCACCACAAGTTGCATGCGACTCTAGCCGACCCATGCCGGGAGTTAGAGGCCAATATACAAGTGATGCAATCCTTATTGAAACATGTGTGTCATGTGAGCACCCGTAGCCGAGGAAGGACCGATGGAAGCCCAAAAAAGCTAAGTTCATGCTACCTTCTGTGTCCTTATGGACTTTTGGATTTACATACTTGTTTATCCCCTAAGCATCTAAGTGTTCGTATGAAGAATTCTTGCGTAAAATGGTACCTTTGCTAGATTCCATGCCAAGATAAATGTTAAGGGCCAGACCCTTACGACTTTTGCGGTAGTATGATACCGGCAGGCAACCATAACGCCTATAGAGGCAAATCATACGAACACTAATGGGTAAAGCTCGGAAGGGATAAACACACAATTCAGATTAAGCAATAACACCTAAGTTCACATGAAAGCATAAAACGACATAAGTTCTAAGCACGGGACATTCACCATTGTTTGGGTTACTGGCCAACATGGTGGCGGGAATAGTTTAGTGCTGGGCCTGGCGACTTCGTGGAGCAGTAGGAACCTTAAGAACTTTGTCGGTGAGGGGAGTGGCCTTCTCTTTGGGAGCAGGGACATCTGTGCCCGGCGGTGCTTCCTGCAGCCGTTGTTAAGGTCAATATCTAGATGAAGGTAGGCGAGGTTTCTTAGGACCATGAGGAGGGTGTTGCGGGCAAGCTTTCGGGATTCAGTCGCGAAGCGGCCAGCCCTTCCATCTTCATGCACCTTCAGCTTGTCAATCAACTCATTGAAGAAGAGCCCAATCTTGACGTTGGGCACCTAATGCTTACCAACAGACAAGACTGGCCCATCCATGCTGATTGCTGCGGTCTGAGCAGAGAGGCGCCCGGCAACGTCGATCAAGCTCTTGGTCCAGAGGTCGACCTGCTGAGATTGATTTGCTAGCTTATCCGCCGCGTCCTTCCGAAAGCGCCTTGCAGTTTCCAGATCCTTTGACAGCAACTGCTCGCGGGCCTCAACTGATTCCATTGAGCTTTTCAAGGAGCCGATCCTGGCCTTCAAATCGTCAATGGTGCCATTGGCGACTTCGAGGCCTTGGCGCTTGGAGGAAAGCTGCGACCGTGAATCCTTCAAAAGGGACGCGGAGGATAAAAACGACGACGCAGAGCCGGAAAAGGAGGACAACGACCCGGGCCAAGCGGAGCCGGAGGAGGACGATGATTTCCATTATACTCAGACAAAAAGGGCTTTGAGTTTCACGCCACATTTATTTAATACAGACAAGAGAAAGGAAATTTTAGTGGTCGTCCATGCATCTTCTTATGCTAGCATTCCTATATAAGGGTTGACCGGTCGCTTCCCGCTGACGCGCGCGGGTAGTGGAAGAGGAAGGAGAAGGGAAACAGGCTGTGGAGTACGCCAGTTGCAGCACGAGCTCCAAGGAACATTCGTGCCAAACAATGCATACTTGTACAGTATAGTCCAGCGGAGTATCAATTAGCCTTTAGGTTGCGTGTGGATGACATGGCTACAACATGCAGGCTGTAGTTCAATAGCCTACCACTCCGCTTTGCACGGTTTGGTCACGCAAGATTTACATGCACGCATATCACGCACGTACTTGTCGAAGGCGTGCTCGAAAAAGGGCGACCAGGTATGCTAGTCCGCGTTGGTCCATGCGCCCGGAAAAGAACTAATCCTAGTCACTGTAAATGTCGTGCATGCTTTAATTTTGGGCTTGTGGATGGACGCGAACGTGTCGTACAACGAACCGCCCACCAGCTCCCTAATCTCTATCTCTACTCTTCTTCTAATACTTCTACTACTCATCTTTTTTTTATCTCTACTCATATAAAAAATAGAGTCGGTGATGATGGTGTGCCTGCCATCCTGCAATATAGGTCCTCCGATTTATATCTGACAGATAGGAAGGAAACTATGGCAATTTTGCAAAAAAGATACCCACACCCCTCTCCACATTTGCAAATAAGGCCTTCCCCTGTTCATCCTTTTCTCTCACAAGATAAACTAATCATACAAATGCATCTTGATGTTACGTGCAACGCACGAGGATATTTCCATGGGGGTCTCTCCAGCGTGGTGTGGCTGTAGTTGCAAGTTGACGCCCCTTGGGATGCCGATGTTGAGGGGCCCTTGGATTTTGTCCGATGAGTAGATAAGTGATGAGTTTGATCGCGTAGTAAATGCATTCTAAAGACTACTTCTGTGTCCATTTCCTAATTCCCCCACTGCCCAATAAGGATGGCAATTTTACCCATGGGTATGGGTACCCGCGGGTACCATACCCGCATGGGTAGGGTATGGGCACACTTTTATAACCATGGGTAGTACCCATACCCCACCCGTTAAGTCATGGGTAGTGTTGTGGAATTAACACGTTAGATGTCCTAGTGAGAGGACTTAGTCGTAGAGCCATCGCAACGAGATTAGCAAAAAGGGGTTAAACCGGACAAAAGACACGGGGAGTTTATACTGGTTCGGCCCCTTGCGGTGAAGGTAAAAGCCTACGATCCAGTTGTGGTGGAATTGATGGGGTCTCGATGAGCAGGGCGCGAATCCGCTTTACCTATCTATCAAGTTGTTGTCTCTTGTCCCTGAACCACCGTCGGGTCGTCCCTTTATATACACAGGTTGACGCCCAGCGATTTATAGAACACCGAGGCCGGCTCATACATGTGTCTGGCTCGGTTTCTACCTTTCCTAACTTACAACACAAGTTTACACATCTCATGCCGGTTTACATTTATGGGCTCTAAATCTCCTTTGGGCTCTGGGCCTTTAAGCTTCCATAGTAGAACGCCATATTCCTTGTCTTCACGGGCTTAAATACGGATGAGCATAAACCGGCCCCTCCTAGGCGGTTTATACTCAGTAATTATATCCCCAACATTAGGCCCCAGATTGATTTGAACCTGTTCATGTCAATCTTCAACACTTAGAAAAATTCCTTGAACATCCTCCTATGATCCTTGTAAACCGCCATGATGTCTCCTTCATATGAACTTGATAAACCGCCATGACGTCATCTTGTAAGATTGCAGCGAATCATCATGACATCATCTCTGTATAAAAACTGTAAATACTTCTTTTATTAATTAATCCCCAAAGACTGAGGCGACAGCTGTATCAAATATCCAATTTTTGGCTCCTCGATTCTCGCGCCTGTCACTTATCCCATTGCCTTTATAAATAAGACCAAGGGTCCTTTCCATTCTCCCCCTTGCCTCTTCATCTCTTCTTATTCCTCGCGACCCCGAAGAGCCCAAGCTCCGCCGCCGCCGTCGACCTTCGCATCTGCACCAACAAGGCCGCTGCATCAACCTGTTCTTGACCAGATAAACTGCAACGCGCCTCCGCTGCCCCGCAGCACCAGTAAGTACTCCTCTTTCCAAATATCACATCTGCATTAGGGTTCCGCTGTTTCTCGGTGTTCTTCATTGTTCATCCTTTTTCTCTCCTAGATCACATAGCTTGATCTGAAACTGATAGTAATGATAAGTGATAATAGTTCAGTGCCCCTAGTCACCCTCAGAAACCACTTTTTACTGCATGAGATCCTGTCCAAGCATACGTGTTCTTCTGCTGTCACGACTTTTAGGTTTAAAATTTCTCCCCTTTTGCAAAACTGCGGTAGATCCAAAATTATCACATCAACTTATAAAACCTGTTTGTGCAACACTAAATTTCAGATCTGTCCCTTCCGCACCATTGTAGGCGGTTTAACCGTTAAAAGTTGATAACCCGTCAGGTACCATTAGCCATCTCTTAAACCATCAATTTTACCTGAACATCAGTATCTAGTTTAACATGTACATTTCCTCTAGTTTATTCCTTCCCCCGGCCTGGCGCCGGTTTGTGCATATCAATCTTGAACCGTAAACCGGCGTTTTGAACTTCTTTTACAGCTTGTTTATCAAAAATGGCCAAACAGTTCTTCTCTTGCAATTGGGCTCCCTCTCGGATGACGGAAGAGCAACTTACTAGTTATGTTTTGACTGGCGCTTTAGCAAAGAAAGAAACCATCCATTGGAGAGCCCCGGGTACTGAAAATCCTCCTGAACCTCAAGATGGAGAAGTAGTTGTTTTTGTACATCATCTGGACCGAGGGTTTAGCCCTCCCGGATCATAAAATTTCTGGGATGTTCTTGCCAGCTTCCAACTCCACCCTCAAGATATTGGACCGAACTCTGTATCCAACATTTGCAATTATCAAGTGTTCTATGAGGTTTATCTGCAAGAAGAACCGACCGTTGAATTTTTCAGAGACTTCTTCCACTTGAACCACCGTACTGAATTTACTAACGGCCCCAACACTGAACTTGACGGGGTATCAATTCAAAAAAGGAAAGAAGTCAATTTTCCTCACGCCAAACATCATAGCCATCCCAAGGATTGGAATCAAACGTGGTTTTACTGCCGGAATACTGCTCCTAATGATGAAAACCCTCTGCCGGGTTACCGTGCTCACCGGCTCAGTAATGAACATCCATTGCCTCAATGGCTTACTGCCAAGGAACGATCGAAATATGCACCGCAGATTTCCAAGATCCGGGCTTTCATGGCAAATGGTTTAACCGGTATTGACCTTGTCCATTGCTGGGTTTCATGGAGTATCTTGCCTTTAAGACAGCGTCCTGGTTTAATGTGCGAGTACACAAGAGAATTGAAAGACCCTCAACGTCATATTGATATTCAGCTAACTAATGAAGAGATTACTGAAGCTGTCAAAAAGATGTTGGATGAACCGATATCTGAATGCAGCAAGACTGGGCTGCGTCCCTATTATGCTTCCCATAAACCGCCAGCTGTAAGAATTGTATCTTTCCACTTTTAACTCGCCCCCTCTTGACAATTTCTAATGACCTGTTTATCTTTTCAGAGCAATGATCCGTTCTGGAAGAGGAAATCTCAAGACAAGCCGGCACACAAGACAAACCGGTGAGAGCGCCTCGTGCCAAGAGTAAGGCCTCAAAGAAGCCAGCCAAAAAAAGAACCGCCGAGTCCCCTGATCCAGCCGAAGATGTTGATGACTCGGAATCAGAGGTAGAACTTGATTCCCTTGGTTCATTTTTCATGCACCTTATTGACAATGATCATTATCAGGATGATGCGGAAGCCAGCCGTGCTGATCATGCAGAGGTGATTTCCCTTTCTTCCGATTCAGATCATGTGCCAGTACGAAAGCTCCGTCACGCAGTCCGGAAAGTAAAACGTTCACATCCTCTTTCTTAGTTGGATCCGCACTTTTCTTTGAAGACACAACAACCTGAAGCTCGTCGCACAACCCGGCATAGTGGCCAACAAGTTACTTCCTCCGGTTTACCTGACACCCCGGTTCGAAAATGCCGTCCAGAGGTCTCTTGTACTTCTAATACATCTTATCCCAAGGCGGGTTGCTTCCGATACCCTCTTAATCCGTCTGATTCGAATTATCAGGGAACCTCCAATTCATCCTCTGGCGATTCATCAACCACACGGATGCCTGCCCTCAAGACCGTTCCTGGGTAAGTATAGCAGATTTGGTTTTTTATGCCTTACACCGGTTCATTGTACTGACCTTTGCATTTGTTATTTAGCCAAAGCCCGGCTCAGTAAAAAGGCCAGGCTGACTACTCCAACTGATGATAACCTGGCTATTGAACCGGAGAGGACCTCAGAAGCTGCTGATCAAGATGCCGATATTGCTCTAGATGATCCGGTGCCACAAGGTCAGGACACTTATGCTGATCCACCAGAAGTTAACCCAACTAGCCATCATGCTGATCCGCCAAGCCCAGCTGCTGATCCGCCAAGCCCAGCTGCTGGTCCGCCAAGTCCAGCCAAGGCCTCTGATAAACCGCCGAACCCAAATACGGCAGCTGAAGGCCCAACAAATGATGTTGTGATTACTGGCTTTGGCCATACCACTCCTGGCAACCCTGTTGCTTTGTCAAAGCACAGTGCCAAAGAGGAATTTGCTGTTGTGGAGAAAGGCAAGTGGAAGACTAATTTGTCAAGTTATACTCATCTCAACGCTCAAGACATCCATTCTGGGTATTTGAACCGGCTGTACACAAGTCGTGACTACGAAGCCGGTTTGGTAAACCTAATGAACGAGCGATATGAGGTAAATACTTGTTCCTTTGAATAATTTCTTCATTTCCTTATATCCTGCCTCAATGATCAAGTCTAGGAGCCCCCAAGGGTCGGTTCAGCAATATGAATGTGAACCGGGACTTACCGTAGGAGAATATTCGAATTTTGCTTGTGTAGCCCTCGTAGACCGGTTTATACCTTTAGGATGAACCGGTATATCTGTTGTAACATAACTTCCATAATTCATTCCAGTTATCAATATGATCTGGTTTATTGTTAAAACCTGGATGATCTTGAATTGAACCGATATGCATTAGCCCCCAAGTGCCAAGTATATAACTTGTTGTATGCTTGGGACTTAAAATACTAGTTGATAAAAGCAATCCGCATTAGCCCCCAAGTGCCAAGTGTATAACTTGTTATGTGCTTGGGACTTTGAGAGTATTAACAACTTTATTATTTGTCTTTTACACGCTGACTTGAGCAACAAGGATTCCCAAATCACCGATCTTCAAGAAAATATCAAATCCCAGCAAGCAGAAACTTCCAAGGCCAAAAATGAGTTGAAGGGCGCTTTAACCGCCATGGAGCAGTTGAAAGATGGCTTCAAAGGTGAGCGGGCAGACTAGGAGGCCGAGAAAACCACTCTGTTAAAACGGGCTGAGGATGCTGAAGCAGCCCTTAAACCGGTAGCGGGAGAGCTGACTGGTTTAAAGCGGCAGATCAATGCTATGACTTCTGCTATCTTTGGTAAGGAGTTTTGTAATGAACCATACTTCCTCAGCCTTGAAACCGCCGGTTTAACAACATATTGTAACTATTGTAGGTAGCCGCGTCGCCCATCTTGGCTCAGATATGTGCAAGAAGCTAAAGGCTGCTTATACCTTAATTGAGCAGCTGTATACCGGCGCTCAACGAGTTATCTGCACTACTTCATATAACAAACCGGCACCAACCTTAATCAAAGATACATTGGCAAAGCTCTCCATGACACTGGCCCAGCTAGAAGAAATGAAACGATCTACTGCAAGGGCTGGCACTTTATCGGCACTGACTCGGGCCAAAGCTTGGATAGCTGACCTTGATCCGAAGGATATTGGAAATGGTTATCCGAGTCAAAAAGAAGATGGGTCGGATTTTGATGATGATGCCCTTAAAGCTTTGACAAAGGAAATGCGCCCACTTGCTAGCAAACTGGCCGAAGAGACCGATCTGTCTTATCACCGGTCCATTTATGATGCTGATAACAGATGGATTGCTGCGTCAGTTTATGAAGCCCAAAATCTAATCCCGCCAACTCGTAAGCACACTTATGCTCCTGACCTTGAACCGTCAGATCTTATAAGTGACTGATACGTCTCCAACGTATCTATAATTTTTGATTGCTCCATGCTACTTTATCTACTGTTTTGGACTATATTGGGCTTTATTTTCCACTTTTATATTATTTTTGGGACTAACCTATTAACCGAAGGCCCAGCCCAGATTGCAGTTTTTTGCCTATTTCAGTGTTTCGAAGAAACGGAATATCAAACGGAGTCCAAACGGAATGAAACCTTCGGGAACGTGATTTTCTCACCGAACGTGATCCAGGAGACTTGGGCCCTACTCCAAGAAGTGCCAGAGGCGGTCATGAGGGTGGAGGGCGCGCCCCCCTGGGCGCGCCCCCTACCTCATGGGCCCCCTGTTGCTCCACCGACGTGCTCCTTCCTCCTATATATACCTACGTATCCCCAAACGATCACTAGAGGATCCAAAAACCTAATTCCACCACCGCAACCTTCTGTATCCATGAGATCCCCTCTTGGGGCCTATTCCGGAGCTCCGCCGGAGGGGGAATCCACCACGGAGGACTTCTACATCAACACCATAGCCCCTCCAATGAAGTGTGAGTAGTTTACTTCAGACCTTCAGGTGCATAGCTAGTAGTTAGATGGCTTCCTCTCTCTTTTTGGATCTCAATACAATGATCTCCCCCTCTCTCGTGGAGATCTATTCAATGTAATCTTCTTTTTGCGGTGTGTTTGTTGAGACCGATGAATTGTGGGTTTATGATCCAGCCTTATCTATGCAAAATATTTGAATCTTCTATGAATTCTTTTATGTATGATTGAGTTATCTTTGCAAGTCTCTTCGAATTATCCTTTTTGGTTTGGCCAACTAGATTGGTAGTTCTTGCAACGTATTGTATTGTTGCCATCGAGGATAACAAGATGGGGTTTTTATCATATTGCATGAATTTATCCCTCTACATCATGTCATCTTGCTTAAGGCGTTACTCTGTTTTTAACTTAATACTCTAGATGCATGCTGGATAGCGGTCGATGAGTGGAGTAATAGTAGTAGATGTAGAATCGTTTCGATATACTTGTCTCGGACGTGATGCCTATATACATGATCATTACCTAGATATACTCATAACTATGCTCAATTCTGTCAATTGCTCAACAGTAATTTGTTCACACACCGTAGAATATCTATGCTTTTGAGAGAAGCCACTAGTGAAACCTATGGCCTTCGGGTCTATTCTCATCATATCAATCTATATCGCTTTATTACTTGCTTTGTTTTTACTTTGCCTTTTACTTTTCACTTTGCATCAATCTATCAAAAATACCAAAAAATATTATTTATCATCTCTATCAGATCTCACTCTCGTAAGTGACCGTGAAGGGATTGACAACCCCTAATCGCGTTGGTTGCACGTAGCTATCGTCTTGTGCGGGTACGAGGGACTTGTGCATGGTCTCCTACTGGATTGATACCTTGGTTCTCAAAAACTGAGGGAAATACTTACGCTAGTTTTCTGCATCATCCTCTCCTCTTCGGGGAAATCCAACGCAGTGCTCAAGAGGTAGCAAGAAGAATTTCTGGCACTGTTGCCGGGGAGGCTCACGCAAGCAAGTCAACAATACCAAGTACCCATCACAATCCCTATCTCTCGCATTACATTATTTGCCATTTGCCTCTCGTTTTCCTCTCCCCCACTTCACCCTTGCCATTTTATTCGCCCTCTCTTTCCCAATCTCCTCCTCTCTTTCCCGTTTGCCTTTTTCCCGTTGCCTTTCTATTTGCTTGTGTGTTGGATTACTTGTTGCCATGGCACAAGATAATACCAAATTGTGTGACTTCTCGAATACCAATAATAATGATTTCCTTAGTACTCCGATTGCTCCTCTTAATAATGATGAGTCTTGTGAAATCAATACCGCTTTGCTGAATCTTGTTATGAAAGATCAATTCGCCGGCCTTCCTAGTGAAGTGGCCACCACTCATCTAAACAATTTTGTTGATTTGTGTGATATGCAAAAGAAGAAAGATACAGATAACAATATTGTCAAATTGAAGTTATTCCGTTTTCTCTTAGAGATCGTGCTAAAGTTTGGTTTTCGTCTTTGCCTAAAAATAGTATTGATTCTTGGAACAAGTGCAAAGATGCTTTTATCTCTAAGTATTTTCCTCCCGCTAAGATCATCACTCTTAGGAACGATATTATGAATTTTAAACAACTTGATCATGAGCATGTTGCCCAATCTTGGGAAAGAATGAAATTGATGCTTCGCAATTGCCCTACTCATGGTTTGAATTTATGGATGATCATACAAAATATTTATGCCGGATTGAATTTTGCTTCTAGAAATCTAAAAAGATTCGGCCGCGGGAGGCACGTTTATGGAAATTACGTTAGCAGATGCTACAAAATTGCTTGATAATATTACGGCTAATTATTCTCAATGGCACACCAAAAGGTCTTCTAGTAAAAAAGTGCATGCTATAGAAGAAATCAATGTTTTGAGTGAAAAGATGGATGAACTTATGAAGATGTTTGCTCTTAAAAATACTCCTCTTGATCCCAATGATATGCCTTTATCTACTTTGCTTGGGAATAATAATGAATCTATGGATGTGAATTTTGTTGGTAGGAATAGTTTTGTAAACAACGCTTATAGAGGGAATTTTAATCCTAGGCCTTATCCTAGTAATCCTTCTAATAATTATGGAAATTCCTACAACAACTCTTATGGAAATTTTAATAAGATGCCCTCTGAATCTGAGAGTAGTGTTAAAGAGTTTATGAATTCACAAAAGAATTTTAATGCTTTGCTTGAAGAGAAAATGCTTAAAGTTGAGGATTTGGCTAGGAACGTTGATAGAATTTCTCTTGAAATTGATTCTTTAAAGCATAGATCTATTCCTCCTAAGCATGATATCAATGAGCCTTTCAAAGCCATGAGAATTTCCATTGATGAGTGCAAGGAAAGAACCGCTAGGATGCGTGCTGCTACCTCTTGAGCACTGCGTTGGATTTCCCCGAAGAGGAGAGGATGATGCAGTAAAGTAGCGTAAGTATTTCCCTCAGTTTTTGAGAACCAAGGTATCAATCCAGTAGGATACCACGCACAAATCCCTCGTACCTACACAAAACGATAGCAACTCGCAACCAACGCTTAGGGGTTGTCAATCCCTTCACGGTCACTTACGAGAGTGAGATCTGATAGAGATAATATTTTTGGTATTTTTGATAGGTAGATGCAAAGTAAAAAAGTAAAGGTAAAGTAAAAACAAAGCAAGTAAATAAAGTGATATAGATTGATATGATGAGAATAGACCCGGGGGCCATAGGTTTCGCTAGTGGCTTCTCTCAAGAGCATAAGTATTCTACGGTGGGTGAACAAATTACTGTTGAGCAATTGACAGAATTGGGCATAGCTATGAGTATATCTAGGCAATGATCATGTATATAGGCATCACGTCCAAAACAAGTAGATCGAAACAATTCTGCATCTACTACTATTACTCCACTCATCGACCGCTATCCAGCATGCATCTAGAGTACTAAGTAAAAACAGAGTAACGCCGTAAGCAAGATGACATGATGTAGAGGGATAAATTCATGCAATATGATAAAAACCCCATCTTGTTATCCTCGATGGCAACAATACAATACGTGCCTTGCAACTCTTTCTGTCACTGAGTAAGGACACCGCAAGATTGAACCCAAAGCTAAGCACTTCTCCCGTTGCAAGAACTACCAATCTAGTTGGCCAAACCAAAAAGGATAATTCGAAGAGACTTGCAAAGATAACTCAATCATACATAAAAGAATTCAGAGAAGAATCAAATATTTTCCATAGATAATACTGGATCATAAACCCACAATTCATCGGTCTCAAAAAACACACCGCAAAAAGAAGATTACATCGAATAGATCTCCACGAGAGAGGGGGAGAACATTGTATTGAGATCCAAAAAGAGAGAAGAAGCCATCTAGCTACTAGCTATGGACCTGAAGGTCTGAAGTAAACTACTCACACTTCATCGGAGGGGCTATGGTGATGATGTAGAAGCCCTCCATGGTGGATGCCCCCTCCGGCGGAGCTTCAGAACAGGCCCCAAGATGGGATCTCGTGGATACAGAAGGTTGCGGCGGTGAGATTAGGTTTTTTGGCTCCTGTTCTGATCGTTCGGGGTACGTAGGTATATATAGGAGGCAGGAGTACGTCGGTGGAGCTCTGAGGGGGCCACGAGGTAGGGGGGCACGCCCAGGGGGGCGCGCCCTCCATCCTCGTGACTACCTCGGGTATTTCTTGGAGTAGGGTCCAAGTCTCCTAGGTCACGTTCGGTTGGAAAATCACGATCCCGAAGGTTTCATTCCGTTTGGACTCCGTTTGATATTCTATTTCTTTGAAATACTGAAAAAGGCAAAAAACAACAATTCTGGGTTGGGCGTCCGGTTAATAGGTGAGTCCCAAAAGTAATATAAAAGTGGAAAATAAAGCCCAATATAGTCCAAAACAGTAGATAAAGTAGCATGGAGCAATCAAAAATTATAGATACGTTGGAGACGTATCAAGCATCCCCAAGCTTAATTCCTGCTCGTCCTCGAGTAGGTAAATGATAAAAAAAGGAATTTTTGATGCGGAGTTATACTTTGGCATAATTTCAATGTAAATCTTCTTAATTGTGATATGAATATTCAGATCCGAAAGATTCAAGACAAAAGTTCATATTGACACAAAAATAATAATACTTCAAGCATACTAATCAAAGCAATCATGTCTTCTCAAAATAACATGGCAAAAGAAAGTTCATCCCTATAATATCATATAGTTAGGCTATGCTTCATTTTTGTCACACAAAAATGTTCCCAACTTCTATACCCCCGATGACAAGCCAAGCAATTGTTTCATACTTAAAGAATCTCAAACTTTTTCAACCTTCACGCAATACATGAGCGTGAGCCATGGATATAGCACTATGGGTGGAATAGAATATGATGATGGGGATTGTGTGGAGAAGACAAAAAGGAGAAAGTCTCACATCGACGAGGCTAATTAATGGAGTATGGGGATGCCCATCAATTGATGTCAACATGAGGAGTAGGGATTGCCATGCAACGGATGCACTAGAGCTATGAATGCTCAACAAAAGAAAACTAGTGGGTGTGCATCCAACTTGCTTGCTCACGAAGACCTAGGGCATTTGAGGAAGCCCATCGTAGGAATATACAAGCCAAGTTCTATATGAAAAATTCCCACTAGTATAAAAAAGACAACTTATGAGACTCACTACATGAGGATCAAGGTGCTACTTTGAAGCACAATATATGAGACTCACTACATGAAGAACAAGGTGCTACTTTGAAGCACAATATATGAGACTCACTACATGAAGAACAAGGTGCTACTTTGAAGCACAAGTGTGGAAAAAGAGATAGTAGCATTACCCTTTTTATTTTCTTTTTTTTTGGGCCTTTCTTTTTTTCTTTTTGTCCTTTCTCTTTTTTTTAATTTGGGTAATGCTCTAATAATGATGATCATCACACTTCTATTGATTACAACACAAGGATTACAACTCGAAACTTAGAACAAGATATGACTCTATATGAATGCCTCCGGCGGTGTACCGAGATGGTGCAATGAATCAAGAGTGACATGTATGGAAAAATAATGCATGGTAGCTTTGCCACAAATACGATGTCAACTACAAGATCATGCAATGGCAATATGACAAAAGTAATGTATGTCATGATGATGATGGTGGAAGTTGCATGGCAATATATCTTGGAATGGCTATGGAAATGCCATGATAGGTAGGTATGGTGGATGTTTTGAGGAAGATATAAGGAGGTTTATGTGTGATAGGGTATATCATATCACGGGGTTTGGATGCACCAGCGAAGTTTGCGCCAACTCTCAAGGCGAGAAAGGGCAATGCACGGTACCGAAGAGGCTAGCAAAGGTGGAAAGGTGAGAGTGCGTATAATCCATGGACTCAACATTAGTCAAAAGAACTCATATACTTATTGCAAAAATTTAGAAGTCATCAAAAATTCAAGTACTACGCGCATGCTCCTAGGGGGATAGATTGGTAGGAAAATACCATCACTCGTCCCCGACCGCCACTCATAAGGATGCACAAGCCAGGTACACTTCATGTTTCAAATTTGTTACACAACTTTAACCATACGTGCATGCTACGGGACTTGCAAACTTCAACACAAGTATTTCTCAAATTCATAATCACCCAACTAGCACGACTTTGATATTATCACCTCCATATCTCAAAACAATTATCAAGCATCAAACTTATCTTAGTATTCAATTCACTCAAAAGAAAGTTTCACATATCTTGAACACCAAGTATATTAACATTAAGCTAATTACCATGCTATTAAAGACTCTCAAAATAATCTAAGTGAAGCATGAGAGGTCAAATAGTTTCTTTAAAACAAATCCACCACCATGCTCTAAAAGATATAAGTGAAGTACTAGAGCAAAGTGATCACGCTCAAAAGATATAAGTGAAGCACTATGAGCAAAACTATCAAGCTCAAAAGATATAAGTGAAGCACATAGAGTATTCTAACAAATTCCAATTCATGTATGGCTCTCTCAAAAGGTGTGTACAGCAAGGATGATTTTGGTAGACTAACAACCAAAGACACAAATAATACAAGACGCTCCAAGCAAAACACATATCATGTTGGTGAATAAAAATATAGCTCCAAGTAAATTACCGATGGAAGTGGACGAAAGAGGGGATGCCTTCCGGGGCATCCCCAAGCTTTGAATTTTTGGTGTCCTTGGATTATCTTGGGGGTGCCATGGGCATCCCCAAGCTTAGGCTCCTGCCACTCCTTGTTCCATAATCCATCAAAAGAATTCACCCAAAACTTGAAAACTTCACAACACAAAACTCAACAGGAATCTCGTGAGCTCCGTTAGAGAAAGAAAAAAAAAGACTACTTCAAGGTACTGTAATGAACTCATTCTTTATTTATATTGGTGTTAAACCTACTGTATTCCAACTTCTCTATGGTTTATAAACTAATTTACTAGCCATAGATTCATCAAAATAAGCAAACAACACACGAAAAACAGAATCTGTCAAAAACAGAACAGTCTGTAGCAATCTGTAACTAACGCAAACTTGTGGAACTCTAAAAATTCTACCAAAATAGGACGTCCTGGAAAATTTGTTTATTGATCAGCATCAAAAATAATCAACGCAAAATAACGTTCCTATGATTTATCATAACTAGCTTTGTGCGCGCAAAGTTTCTGTTTTTCAGCAGAATCAAATGAACTATCATCGTAGGTTATCCTATAGGTCCTACTTGGCACAAACACTAATTAAAACATAAAACCACATCCAAACAGAAGGTAGATGGATTATTTAATCCTAAACAGAAGCACAAACAAAAAACACAAAATAAAATTGTTCTGCCTCCCAACAAGCGCTATCGTTTAACGCCCCTAGCTAGGCATGATGATGATAATGATGCTCACATAAAAGATAAGAATTGAAGCGCAAAGAGAGCATCATGAAACACGTGACAAACACATCTAAGTCTAACATACTTCCTATGCATAGGCATATTATAAGAAAACAAATTTGCAAGGCAAACAAAAACTAGCGTATGCAAGGAATAAGAAAGGGACGATAACAATCTCAACATGATGAGAGGTAATTTAGTAAGATAAAAATTTGTACGACCATATTTTCCTCTCTCATAATAATTACATGTAGGATCATAAGCAAATTCAACAAAATAGCTATCACATAACATATTTTCAACACGATCCACATGCATGCAATGTTGACACTCTTCCAAGATAGTGGGATTAACATTAGTTAAAGTCATGACCTCTCCAAACCCACTTTTATCAAAAATATCATAAGATTGAACATTATCCAAATATGTGGGATCTAAAGTTGACACTCTTCCAAACCCACTTTCAATAATATTTCAAACACTATTATCAATCTCATATTCATCATGGGGCTTAAATAAATTTTCAAGATCATAAGAAGAATCACCCAATCATGATCGTGGCAACAAGTAGTAGACATAGCAAAACTAGCATCCCCAAGCTTAGGGTTTTGCATATTATTAGCACAACTGGCATCAAGAGAATTTATAGTAAAATCATTGCAATCATGCTTTTTATTCAAAGATCTATCGTGAATCACTTCATAAAGTACTTCATCACAATTTCTAGATTCATGAATTTCAAGAAAAACTTCATAAAGATAATCTAGTCCACAAAACTCACTAGCAATTGGTTCAACATAATTAGATCTCTTAAAAAGATTGGCAAGCAGATGAGGACTCATAGATCTTAGCTATCAAAGATGCAAGCACATAGAAGACACATGGAGACACAAGCAAAAAAGGCAAGCGAAAGAGAGAGAGGAGATTGGGAAAGAGAGAGCGAATAAAACGGCAAGGGTGAATTGGGGGAGAGGAAAATGAGAGGCAAATGGAAAATAATGTAATGCGAGAGATAGGGATTGCGATGGGTACTTGGTATGGTTGACTTGCTTGCGTGAGCCTCCCCGGCAACAGCGCCAGAAATTCTTCTTGCTACCTCTTGAGCACTGCGTTGGATTTGCCCGAAGAGGAGAGGATGATGCAGTACAGTAGCGTAAGTATTTCCCTCAGTTTTTGAGAACCAAGGTATCAATCCAGTAGGAGACCATGCAAAGGTCCCTCGTACCTACACAAAACGATAGCAACTCGCAACCAACACTTTGGGGTTGCCAATCCCTTCACGGTCACTTACGAGAGTGAGATCTGATAGAGATAATATTTTTGGTATTTTTGATAGGTAGATGCAAAGTAAAAAGTAAAGGTAAAGTAAAAACAAAGCAAGTAAATAAAGTGATATAGATTGATGTGATGAGAATAGACCTGGGGGCCATAGGTTTCACTAGTGGCTTCTCTCAAGAGCATAAGTATTCTATGGTGGGTGAACAAATTACTGTTGAGCAATTGACAGAATTGAGCATAGTTATGAGTATATCTAGGCAATGATCATGTATATAGGCATCACGTCCAAAACAAGTAGATCGAAATGATTCTGCATCTACTACTATTACTCCACTCATCGACCGCTATCCAACATGCATCTAGAGTATTAAGTAAAACAGAGTAACGCCGTAAGCAAGATGACATGATGTAGAGGGATAAATTCATGCAATATGATAAAAAAACATCTTGTTATCCTCGTGGCAACAATACAATACGTGCCTTGCAACTCTTTCTGTCACTGAGTAAGGACACCGCAAGATTGAACCCAAAGCTAAGCATTTCTCCCATTGCAAGAACTACCAATCTAGTTGGCCAAACCAAAAAGGATAATTCAAAGAGACTTGCAAAGATAACTCAATCATACATAAAAGAATTCAGAGAAGAATCAAATATTTTCCATAGATAATACTAGATCATAAACCCACAATTCATTGGTCTCAACAAACACACCGCAAAAAGAAGATTACATCGAATAGATCTCCACGAGAGAGGGGGAGAACATTGTATTGAGATCCAAAAAGAGAGAAGAAGCCATCTAGCTACTAGCTATGGACCCGAAGGTCTGAAGTAAACTACTCACACTTCATCGGAGGGGCTATGGTGATGATGTAGAAGCCCTCCATGGTGGATGCCCCCTCCGGCGGAGCTCCGGAACAGGCCCCAAGATGGGATCTCGTGGATACAGAAGGTTGCGGCGGTGGAATTAGGTTTTTTGGCTCCTGTTCTGATCGTTCGGGGGTATGTAGGTATATATAGGAGGAAGGAGTACGTCGGTGGAGCTCCAAGGGGCCCACGAGGTAGGGAGGCGCGCCCTCCACCCTCGTGACCTCCTCGGGCATTGCTTGGAGTAGGGTCCAAGTCTCCTGGGTCACGTTCGGTTGGAAAATCACGATCCCGGAGGTTTCATTCCGTTTGGACCCCGTTTGATATTCTGTTTCTTCGAAATACTAAAAAAGGCAAAAAAACAGCAATTCTGGGGTGGGCCTCTGGTTAATAGGTTAGTCCCAAAATTAATATAAAAATGGAAAATAAATCCCAATATAGTCCAAAACAGTAGATAAAGTAGCATGGAGCAATCAAAAATTATAGATACATTGGAGACGTATCACGTGCTTCCAAAGATGCCTTTATTAAAGCGTGTTCTTCAAATTCCTATGAAAATCAAGATGAAGATCTAAAAGTTATTGATGTGTCCTCCATCAAATATTTGTTTTGCAATATGAATCTTGATGAAACTGAATATGATCTTCCCTTACCTAGAAGGCATTCTAAGAATTCAGAGTTTCTAGATCTTGATGATGAATTTGATGAAAGTGGGATTGAAAGAAATAAAAACCTAGATGTTGCTAAACCCACTATTTTGGATCTCAAGGAATTTAATTATGAAAATTGCTCTTTGATTGGTTGTATTTCCTTGTTGCAATTCGTGCTAGATTCTCCTCATGCTTATAGTCAAAATAAAGCCTTTACCGAACACATTGTTGATGCCTTGATGCAATCTTATGAAGAAAAACTTGAGTTGAAAGTTTCTATCCCTAGAAAACTCTATGATGAGTGGGAACCTACTATCAAAATTAAAATTAAAATTTATGAGTTTCATGCTTTGTGTGATTTGGGTGCTAGTGTCTCGACTATTCCCAAAACCTTGTGTGATTTGCTAGATTTCCGTGACTTTGATGATTGCTCTCTAAACTTGCATCTTGCAGATTCCGCTATTAAAAAGCCTATGGGAAGAATAAATGATGTTCTTATTGTTGCAAATAGGAATTATGTGCCCGTAGATTTTATCATTCTTGATATAGATTGCAATCCTTCATGTCCTATTATTCTTGATAGACCTTTCCTTAGAACGATTGGTGCAATTGTTGATATGAAGGAAGGGAATATCCGATTCCAATTTCCCTCAAATAAGGGCATGGAACACTTCCCTAGAAATAAAATAAAATTACCATATGAATCTATCATGAGACCACTTATGGATTGCCTACCAAAGATGGTAATACCTAGATCTATCTTTGCTTTTATGCCTAGCTAGGGGCGTTAAACGATAGCGCTTGTTGGGAGGCAACCCAATTTTATTTTTTGTTTTTTGTTTTTGCTTCTGTTTAGGAATAAATAATCCATATAGCCTCTGTTTGGATGTGGTTTTATCTTTTAATTAGTGTTTGTGCCAAGTAGAACCTATAGGATAACCTACGATGATAGTTGATTTGATTCTGCTGAAAAACAAAAACTTTGCGCGCACGAATATAATTTTGATAAATCACAGGAACGTGATTTTGCGTTGATACTTTTTGATGATGTTCAATAAAAAATTGTCCAGGACTTCCTATTTTAGTAGAATTTTTAGAGTTCCAGAAGTTTGCATTAGTTACAGATTGCTACAGACTGTTCTGTTTTTGACAGATTCTGTTTTACGGGTGTTGTTTGCTTATTTTGATGAATCTATGGCTAGTAAAATAGTTTATAATCCATAGAGAAGTTGGAATACAGTAGGTTTAACACCAATATAAATAAACAATGAGTTCATTACAGTATCTTAAATAGTTCTTTGTTTTCTTTCTCTAACGAAGCTCATGAGATTTCTGTTGAGTTTTGTGTTGTGAAGTTTTCAAGTTTTGGGTGAATTCTTTTGATGGATTATGGAACAAGGAGTGGCACGAGCCTAAGCTTGGGGATGCCCATGGTACCCCCAAGATAATCCAAGGACACCAAAAATTCAAAGCTTGGGGATGCCCCGGAAGGCATCCCCTCTTTCGTCCACTTCCATCGGTAATTTACTTGGAGCTATATTTTTATTCACCACATGATATGTGTTTTGCTTGGAGCGTCTTGTATTATTTGCGTCTTTGCTTGTTAGTTTACCACAATCATCCTTGCTGTACACACATTTTGAGAGAGCCATACATGAATTGGAATTCGTTAGAATACTCTATGTGCTTCACTTATATCTTTTGAGCTTGATAGTTTTGCTCATAGTGCTTCACTTATATCTTTTGAGCGTGATAATTTTTTGCTCTAGTGCTTCACTTATATCTTTTAGAGCATGGTGGTAGATTTTTTTTAAGGAAACTATTGATCTCTCATGCTTCACTTAGATTATTTTGAGAATCGTTAATAGCATGGTAATTCGCTTAATGTTAATATACTTGGTGTTCAAGATATGTGAAACTTTCTTTTGAGTGCATTGAACACTAAGATAAGTTTGATGTTTGATAATTGTTTTGAGATATGAAGATGGTGATATTAGAGTCATGCTAGTTAAGTAGTTGTGAATTCAAATAATACTTGTGTTAAAGTTTGTGATTCCCGTAGCATGCACGTATGGTGAACCGTTATGTGATGAACTCGGAGCATGATTTATTTATTGATTGTCTTCCTTATGAGTGGCGGTCGGGGACGAGCGATGGTATTTTCCTACCAATCTATCCCCCTAGGAGCATGTGCGTAATACTTTGCTTTGATAACTTCTAGATTTTTGCAACAAGTATATGAGTTCTTTATGACTAATGTTGAGTCCATGGATTATACGCACTTTTTCCCATCCTTCCACCTTTGCTAGCCTCTCTAATACCGCGCACTTTTCGCCGGTATCATACACCCACCATATACCTTCCTAAAAACAGCCACCATACCTACCTATCATGGCATTTCCATAGCCATTCAGAGATATATTGCCATGCAACTTTCCACCGTTCCGTTTATTATGACACGCTCCATCATTGTCATATTGAGAGCATGATCATGTAGTTGACATTGTATTTGTGACAAGGCCACCGTTCATAATTCTTTCATACATGTCACTCATGATTCATTGCATATCCCGGAACACCACCGGAGGCATCCATATAGAGTCATACTTTGTTCTAAGTATCGGGTTGTAATTGTTGAGTTGTAAGAAAAATAAAAGTGTGATGATCATCATTATTAGAGCATTGTCCCAAGTGAGGAAAGGATGATGGAGACTATGATTCCCCCATAAGTCGGGATGAGACTCCAGACGAAAAATAAAAAAAGAGGCCAAAAAAAGAGAAAGGCCCAAATAAAAAAAATATGAGAGAAAAAGAGAAAAGGGACAATGCTACTATCCTTTTACCACACTTGTGCTTCAAAGTAGCACCAAGATCTTCATGATAGAGAGTCTCTCATTTTGTCACTTTCATATACTACTGGGAATTTTTCATTATAGAACTTGGCTTGTATATTCCAATGATGGGCTTCCTCAAAATGCCCTAGGTCTTCGTGAGCAAGCAAGTTGGATGCACACCCACTTATTTTCTTTTGTAGAGCTTTCATATACTTATAGCTCTAGTGCATCCGTTGCATGGCAATCCCTACTCACTCACATTGATATCTATTGATGGGCATCTCCATAGCCCGTTGATACGCCTAGTTGATGTGAGACTATCTTCCCTCTTTTTTGTCTTCTCCACAACCACCATTCTATTCCACATAGTGCTATATCCATGGCTCACGCTCATGTATTGCGTGAGGATTGAAAAAGTTTTGAGAATGTCATAAGTATAAAACAATTGCTTGGCTTGTCATCGGGGTTGTGCATGATTTAAATATTTTATGTGGGGAAGATGGAGCATAGCCAGACTATATGATTTTGTAGGGATAACTTTCTTTGGCCATGTTATTTTGAGAAGACATGATTGCTTTGATTATTATGCTTGAAGTATTATTATTTTTTGTGTCAATATGAACTTTTGTCTTGAATCTTTCGGATCTGAATATTCATATCACAATTCGGAAGATTTACATTGAAATTATGCCAAAGTATCACTCCACATCAAAAATTATTTTTTATCATTTACCCACTCGAGGACGAGCAGGAATTAAGCTTGGGAATGCCTGATACGTCTCCAACGTATCTATAATTTTTGTTTGCTCCATGCTACTTTATCTACTATTTTGGACTATATTGGGCTTTATTTTCCACTTTTATATTATTTTTGGGACTAACCTATTAACCGGAGGCCCAGCCCAGCTTGAAGTTTTTTGCCTATTTCAGTGTTTCAAAGAAACGTATTATCAAACGGAGTCCAAACGGAATGAAACCTTCGGGAACATGATTTTCTCACTGAACGTGATCCAGGAGACTTGGACCCTACTCCAAGAAGTGCCAGAGGCGGTCACGAGGGTGGAGGGCGCGCCCCCGACCTCGTGGGCCCCCTGTTGCTCCACCGATGTACTCCTTCGTCATATATATATACCTACGTATCCCCAAACGATCACCAGAGGATCCAAAAACCTAATTCCACCGCCGCAACCTTCTGTATCCACGGGATCCCCTCTTGGGGCCTATTCCGGAGATCCGCCAGAGGGGGCATCCACCACGGAGGACTTCTACATCAACACCATAGCCCCTCCGATGAAGTGTGAGTAGTTTACTTCAGACCTTCGGGTGCATAGCTAGTAGCTAGATGGCTTCTTCTCTCTTTTTGGATCTCAATACAATGATCTCCCCCTCTCTCGTGGAGATCTTTTCGATGTAATCTTCTTTTTGTGGTGTGTTTGTTGAGACTGATGAATTGTGGGTTTATGATCCAGCATTATCTATGCAAAATATTTGAATCTTCTCTGAATTCTTTTATGTATGATTGAGTTATCTTTGCAAGTCTCTTCGAATTATCCTTTTTGGTTTGGCCAACTAGATTGGCAGTTGTTGCAACGTATTGTATTGTTGCCATCGAGGATAACAAGATGGGGTTTTTATCATATTGCATGAATTTATCCCTCTACATCATGTCATCTTGCTTAAGGCGTTACTCTGTTTTTAACTTAATACTCTAGATGCATGCTGGATAGCGGTCGATGAGTGGAGTAATAGTAGTAGATGCAGAATCGTTTCGATATACTTGTCTCGGACGTGATGCCTATATACATGATCATTACCTAGATATACTCATAACTATGCTCAATTCTGTCAATTGCTCAACAGTAATTTGTTCATCCACCGTAGAATATCTATGCTTTTGAGAGAAGCCACTAGTGAAACCTATGGCCCCCGGGTCTATTCTCATCATATCAATCTCTATCGCTTTATTACTTGCTTTGTTTTTACTTTGCCTTTTACTTTTCACTTTGCATCAATCTATCAAAAATACCAAAAAATATTATTTATCATCTCTATCAGATCTCACTCTCGTAAGTGACTGTGAAGGGATTGACAACCCCTAATCGCGTTGGTTGCGAGTAGCTATTGTTTTGTGCAGGTACGAGGGACTTGTGCGTGGTCTCCAATTGGATTGATACCTTGGTTCTCAAAAACTGAGGGAAATACTTAGGCTACTTTGCTGCATCATCCTCTCCTCTTCGGGGAAATCCAACGCAGTGCTCAAGAGGTAGCAGTGATGAAGCTGTCTTCCGAGCTTTGTGTGGAATTGACTAGGCCACCATTGACTTCCAGCCAGTGGATGGGGAGGCGGAGGTTGAACCGGTGCAAGGTGATCCACAAACTTCTCATCAAGCCGAAGAAGGATCGTAATCCGGAAGTCGGTTTACCATTTGTGCACCGTCCTCTGTAGAAAAACAATTATCTTTTTGGGCGGTTAACGCGCCTTGTAATAGACTAGCTTAAAACACTTGGTCTGCTATACCATCGTGCATAGCTTGAAACACTTGGTCTGCTATGCCGTCGTGCATCATCACTTTCCTGAGACTGCCACTTTTTCATAGGATGCAATGTGTGCTTATGATTTTTATCAGTGTTATGCAATCCTGTTTTCTGCATGTCATAAACTGAAAACTTATCCTGGCGGTTTACTGCCGGATGGGTTATGATGCCCAATATGAAGCCAGAGTTTATAACCAAGGTTGTAAAGATAATGAATATGAAAATACCTCATACCTGTGATTTAAATCACATCGTTGGTTTATCAATCGTTTTTGTAGTAAGGGTGACAACCCAAATCCTGAGTGTTGATAACTCTCACCATGCTGTGCTGGTATATAATAAACCACGCCGGGTGATGATAAACACAAGATGATCATCCTGGCGACTTATAGTCAATGCCACATCGGGCTAAGAAACATCGGTTTATAATTGATTTTGTGCTAACAACTAATAGTTGAAAGCTGCACCGGGTTAAGAAACACCGGGCTGATGAAATGACTTATAGTCAGGCCGGGTCAATAGACACCAGTTTACCTTAAAACTTTCAAAGAAAAGAAAAAACTTGCAAAAAGCAAAATCAAATAAAACTTGTAGTCGAGGCTTTTCAAGGGGTGCCAGGCCCAAATTCGAGGCTTTTCATGGGCTGCCAGGCCGCTGAGTTAATCCATTTGACAAAGCCTTTTAAGATGGGCCTCCAATTAACCAATTCTCGTTTTAACTTTGACAAGTTCAGGGTTTGTATAAGATTGACTTGTCAAACGTTCGGCGGGTCATACCAGGATTACCTGGACGGAGTGGCTTACTTGATGAAGGCAGGTTAACCCGGGGTTTTAGGTGAATACACCTAGCTTCCAAGCCTGACTTGATAGCCTATTACAAGGGTCCTTTCAAACTCTTTGTTGTTGTGCACAAAGAGCCCCCAAGTAACATTGTGAGTTGTGCTCAATGGGTACCTATGTTTGAGCTGTGCTCAATGGGTACCTATGTTTGAGCTGTGCGTGGCAACAGGCTCTCTTTGGTCCCTAGGGTGTGAAGCTCTCAAGCTATATTGTGGCTTTAAAAGCCGGTTTACTGGAAAACTCTGCTTTGTAAGGATGAGCCCCCATGTAACAAAGGAGACATACAAGACGAAAACGGCAGAGGCCCCGCTTTAGCAAGGATGTCGGCTTATTTATTGATCATAATATGTACATTGTCAAAAATATATACATAGTAGGAGCCTATGGCTCAGGTGTAGTAAGGCCGAAGATGAGCTATATTCCATGGCCGGCGAGTCTCCTCCTCTGATTTCCGTGAGTCTCTGTGCTCTCGAACATTGATGAGGTAGTATGACCCATTGTTCAAATTCTTGCTGACCACAAAGGGTCCTTCTCAAGGTGGAGACAACTTATGCATATCAGTCTGATCTTGGATGAGTCGGAGCACCAAGTCGCCTTCTTGGAAAGTCCTGGTTTTAACCCGGCGGCTGTGATAATGCCGTAGGTCTTGCTGATAAATCGCCGAGCGAGCTGTCGCAATATCCTGTTGTTCATCTAGCAGGTCCAATGCATCCTGGCGTGCTCTCTCATTATCCGCTTCAACATAGGCTGCCACTCGGGGCGAGTCATGACACATATCACTTGGGAGAACTGCTTCTGCTCCATAAACCATGAAGAAGGGTGTATAACCCGTAGATCTATTGGGGGTGGTGTTAATACTCCATAGAACGGAAGGCAACTCCTCCATCCAACAACCTGGCTTCAAAGGGACCATAAGCCGGGGCTTGATACCCTTTAGGATTTCTTGATTAGCTCTCTCCGCTTGACCATTAGATTGGGGGTGGGCTACTGATGGCACATCAAGCCGGATGTGCTCACGTTGACAAAACTCTTCCATAGCTCCCTTGGAGAGATTCGTGCCATTATCTGTTATAATGATGTGTGGAAAACCAAACTGGAAGATCACCTTTTTCATGAACTGAACCGCCGTGGCCGCATTACACTTGCTCACTGGCTCTGCCTCCACCCACTTGGTGAATTTATCAACCGCCACCAGGAGGTGGGTCTTC
This sequence comes from Triticum dicoccoides, assembly GCF_002162155.2. Classification (NCBI taxonomy): domain Eukaryota; kingdom Viridiplantae; phylum Streptophyta; class Magnoliopsida; order Poales; family Poaceae; genus Triticum; species Triticum dicoccoides. The sequence goes on along the minus strand of NC_041389.1, from coordinate 228,545,571 downwards.
TTATCCTTGGACCTCTTAAAAGGCCCAAACATATCCAGCCCCCAAGTTGCGAACGACCAGGTAATTGGAATCATCCTCAACTCTTGAGCCGGAACATGAGCTCGACGTGCAAACTTTTGATAGCCATCACACCTTCGGACCAGATCTTCCACATCAGCATGAGCTGTTAACCAGTAAAAACCGTGTCGAAAAGCCTTAGCCACCAAAGAATTTGAACCAGCATGATGACCACAATCTCCTTCATGGATTTCACGCAAGATCTCACAGCCTTCTTCAGAAGAAACACAACGCTGAAACACCCCTGAGACACTGCAGTGGTGTAACTCGCCATTGACAATAGTCATGGACTTGGACCGCCGGATTATCTATTTGGCAAAAACCTCGTCCTCTGGTAACTCGCCCAGTTCATATACGCCAGGTACGGCAATGTCCAATCAGGGATAGCATGAAGACCCGCCACCAATTGAGCTTCCGGGTCAAGAATCGCCAGATCCTCTCCGTCGGTATCTTGACCGACGGATTATGCAGAACATCCAAAAAACCATTAGGCGGCACCGGTTTACGCTGGGATCTGAGCCGGCTTAAAGCGTCTGCCACTTCATTTTTGCACCGATCAATGTGCTCGACCTGATAACCCTTGAAGTGACCAGCAATGACGTCCACCTCCCGCCGATAAGCCGCCATGAGTGGATCCTTGGAATCCCACGTACCGGATACTTGCTAAGCTACTAAATCGGAGTCACCAAAGCAACGTACCCGGATTAAGTTCATCTCCTTGGCCATCCGCAGACCATGGAGTAAAGCCTCATACTCAGCTGCATTACTAGTATAGGGAAACATTAAGCAGAGAATATAACAAAATTTGTCACCTCGAGGGGAAGTAAGAACCACTCCAGCCCTCGAGCCCTCCAACTGTCTGGATCCATCAAAGTGAATAGTCCAGTATGTGTTATCCGGTTTATCCTCCGGTGCCTGCAACTCCGTCCAGTCGTTGATGAAGTCTACAAGCGCTTGGGACTTGATAGCAGTGCGGGGCATGTATTTCAACCTGTGAGGCCCAAGCTCAATAGCCCACTTAGCAACCCGGCCAGTTGCCTCTTGTTTTGAATGATGTCTCCCAATGGAGCAGAACTGACCACAGTGATCAGATGGCCTTGAAAGTATTGCTTAAGCTTCCGGCTTGCCATAAACACTCCATACACCAACTTCTACCAATGGGGATATCTCTGTTTAGACTCGATAAGTACCTCACTGATATAATAAACCGGCCGCTGAACCGGATATTCATCCTTACCAGCCTCCTTGCGCTCCACCACAATAGCCACACTGACAACTCGGGCATTAGCAGCCACGTATAACAGCAATGGCTCTTTATCAATGGGGGCAGCAAGGATGGGCGGTTCAGCCAACTGTTTCTTCAAATCCTCAAATGCCGCATCAGCAGCATCACTCCAAACAAAGTTGTCTGTTTTCTTCATCATCTGATAAAGCGGGATCGCCTTCTCCCTCAACCGGCTGATAAACCGGCTCAGTGTTGCAATCCAACCTGCCAGTCTTTGAACGTCATTGATGCACGCCGGTTGCTACGTCTCGAGCTTGCGTTAGTTTTCCCCGAAGAGGAGAGGATGATGCAGCACAGTAGCGTAAGTATTTCCCTCAGTTTTTGAGAACCAAGGTATCAATCCAGTAGGAGGTCACGCGCAAGTCCCTTGTACCTGCACAACACGATAGCAACTCGCAACCAACGCTTAGGGGTTGTCAATCCCTTCACGGTTACTTACGAGAGTGAGATCTGATAGAGATAATATTTTTGGTATTTTTGATATATAGATGCAAAGTAAAAAGTAAAGGCAAAGCAAAAGCAAAGCAAGTAAATAAAGTGATAAAGATTGATATGATGAGAATAGACCCGGGGGCCATAGGTTTCACTAGTGGCTTCTCTCAAGAGCATAAGTATTCTACGGTGGGTGAACAAATTACTATTGAGCATTGATAGAATTGAGCATAGTTATGAGTATATCTAGGAAATGATCATGTATATAGGCATCACGTCCGTGACAAGTAGATCGAAACGATTCTGCATCTACTACTATTACTCCACTCATCGACCGCTATCCAGCATGCATCTAGAGTATTAAGTTAAAAACAGAGTAACGCTTTAAGCAAGATGACATGATGTAGAGGGATAAATTCATGCAATATGATAAAAACCCCATCTTGTTATCCTCGATGGCAACAATACAATACGTGCCTTGCAACTCTTTCTGTCACTGAGTAAGGACACCGCAAGATTGAACCCAAAGCTATGCACTTCTCCCATTGCAAGAACTACCAATCTAGTTGGCCAAACCAAACGGATAATTCGAAGAGACTTGCAAAGATAACTCAATCATACATAAAAGAATTCAGAGAAGAATCAAATATTTTCCATAGATAATACTGGATCATAAACCCACAATTCATCTGTCTCAACAAACACACCGCAAAAAGAAGATTACATCGAATAGATCTCCACGAGAGAGGGGGAGAACATTGTATTGAGATCCAAAAAGAGAGAAGAAGCCATCTAGCTACTAGCTATGGACCCGAAGGTCTGAAGTAAACTACTCACACTTCATCGGAGGGGCTATGGTGATGATGTAGAAGCCTTCCATGGTGAAAGCCCCCTCCGGCGGACCTCCGGAACAGGCCCCAATATGGTATCTCGTGGATACAGAAGGTTGCGGCGGTGGAATTAGGTTTTTGGCTCCGTGTCTAGTCTATTGGGGATACGTAGGTATATATAGGAGGAAGGAGTACGTCGGTGGAGCTCCGAGGGGCCCACGAGGTAGGGGGCGCGCCCAAGGGGCGCCCTCCACCCTTGTGACCTCCTCGGAAGCTTCTTGGAGTAGGGTCCAAGTCTCCTGGATCACGTTCAGTGAGAAAATCACGTTCCCGAAGGTTTCATTCCGTTTGGACTCCGTTTGATATTCCGTTTCTTCGAAACACTAAAAGAGGCAAAAAACAGCAATTCTGAGCTGGGCCTCCGGTTAATAGGTTAGTCCCAAAAATAATATAAAAGTGAAAAATAAAGCCCAATATAGTCCAAAACAGTGGATAAAGTAGCATGGAGCAATCAAAAATTATAGATACGTTGGAGACGTATCAGGCATCCCCAAGCTTAATTCCTGCTCGTCCTCGAGTAGATAAATGATAAAAAAAGAATTTTTGATGCGGAGTGATACTTTGGCATAATTTCAATGTAAATTTTCTTAATCATGGTATGAATATTCACATCCGAAAGATTCAAGATAAAAGTTCATATTGACATAAAAATAATAATACTTCAAGCATACTAATGAAGGCAATTATGTCATCTCAAAATAACTTAGACAAAGAAAGTTCATCCCTACAAAATCATATAGTTAGGCTATGCTTCATTTTCGTCACACAAAGATGTTCCCAACTTCTATACCCCCGATGAAAAGCCAAGCAATTGTTTCATACTCAAATAATCTCAAACTTTTTCAACCTTCACGCAATACATGAGTGCGAGCCATGGATATAGCACTATGAGTGGAATAGAATATGATGATGGGTTTGTGTGGAGAAGACAAAAAAAAGAAGAAAATCTCACATTGACGAGGCTAATCAACGGGCTATGGAGATGCCCATCAATTGATGTCAACATGAGGAGTAGGGATTGCCATGCAACGGATGCATTAGAGCTATGAATGCTCAACAAAAGAAAACTAGTGGGTGTGCATCCAACTTGCTTGCTCATGAAGACCTAGGGCATTTGAGGAAGCCCGTCGTAGGAATATACAAGCCAAGTTCTATAATGAAAAATTCCCACTAGTATGAACAAGACAATATATGAGACTCACTATATGAAAAACATGGTGCTACTTTGAAGCACAAATTTATGAGACTCACTATATGAAAAACATGGTGCTACTTTGAAGCACAAGTGTGGTAAAAGGATAGTAACATTGCCCCTTCTCTCTTTTTCTCTCATTTTTTATTTGGGCCTTTTCTCTTTTTTTATGGCCTCTTTTTTTTATTTGGGCTTCCTTGGCCTCTTTTTTTCGTCCGGAGTCTCATCCCGACTTGTGGGGGAATCATAGTCTCCATCATCCTTTCCTCACTTGGGACAATGCTCTAATAATGATGATCATCACACTTTTATTACAACAACTTGATATTACAACTCGAAACTAGAACAAGATATGACTCTATATGAATGCCTCCGGCGGTGTACCGAGATGGTGCAATGAATCAAGAGTGACATGTATGAAAAATAATGCATGGTGGCTTTGCCACAAATACGATGTCAACTACAAGATCATGCAATGGCAATATGACAAAAGTAAAGTATGTCATGATGAACGGAACGGTGGAAAGTTGCATGGCAATATATCTCGGAATGGCTATGGAAATGCCATAATAGGTAGGTATGGTGGCTGTTTTGAGGAAGATATAAGGAGGTTTATGTGTGAAAGAGTGTATCATATCACGGGGTTTGGATGCACCGGCGAAGTTTGCACCAACTCTCAATGTGAGAAAGGGCAATGCACGGTACCGAAGAAGCTAGCAAAGGCGGAAAGGTGAGAGTGTGTATAATCCATGGACTCAACATTAGTCAAAAGAACTCATATACTTATTGCAAAAATTTAGAAGCCATCAAAAATCAAGTACTACGCATAATGCTCCGAGGGGTATAGATTGGTAGGAAAAGACCATCGCTCGTCCCCGACCGCCACTCATAAGGATGCACAAGCCAGGTACACTTCATGCTTCAAATTTGTTACAAAACTTTACCCATACGTGCATGCTACGGGACTTACAAACTTCAACACAAGTATTTCTCAAATTCATAATTACTCAACTAGCACGACTTTTATATTATTACCTCCATATCTCAAAACAATTATTAAGCATTAAATTTATCTTAGTATTCAATTCACTCAAAAGAAAGTTTCACATATCTTGAACACTAAGTACATTAACATTAAGCAAATTACCATGCTATTAATGACTCTCAAAATAATCTAAGTGAAGCATGAGAGATCAAGTTTCTTTAAAACAAATCCACCACCGTGCTCTAAAAGATTTAAGTGAAGCACTAGAGCAAAAACTATCAGGCTCAAAAGATATAAGTGAAGCACATAGAGTATTCTAACAAATTCCAAATCATGTATGGCCCTCTCAAAAGGTGTGTACAGCAAGGATGATTGTGGCAGACTAACAAGCAAAGACACAAATAATACAAGACGCTCCAAGCAAAACACATATCATGTTGGTGAATAAAAATATAGCTCCAAGTAAATTACCGATGCAAGTGGACGAAAGAGGGGATGCCTTCCAGGGCATCCCCAAGCTTTGACTTTTTGGTGTCCTTGGATTATCTTGGGGGTGCCATGGGCATCCCCAAGCTTAGGCTCTTACCACTCCTTGTTCCATAATCCATCAAAAGAATTCACCCAAAACTTGAAAACTTCACAACACAAAACTCAACAGAAATCTCGTGAGCTCCGTTAGAGAAAGAAAACAAAAGACTACTTCAAGGTATACCTTCTTGTGTCCGTTGGCCGCCTCGATGCCCAGCTCGTAGAGCTGCAAGAACTCCGCGGGGTCGGCGGTGCCATCGTAGCAAGGAGGCAGGTCCAGATTGAACTTGCCCGGCCAGGCGACGCTACACAGCTCGGTGGTGAAGGCGCGGCAACCTGTTGTGGTCACCGGAGCCCTTTGCTGACGCGGGGCTTGCTCTTGCTAGTACCTGCGCACTGCCGCCAGGGGCAGTACGGGGTCTTGGCGCGCCGGTGCAAGGACGCGGTCTTGTCGTGCTGGTGCAGGAAGCATGGGAGCACCTTCTTGAGGTTGAGGGATTTCTTGGCAGCTTCTTTCTTGTCGACGGGCGCTGGATGCGGTGGGTCTCGTCCAGGGGTCACGCGCCTTGGAGCGAGGGCACCGTCTTGGGGGAGAGGTGGCGGAGGCGCTCCCTGAGCTGCGTCGCCCATGCCGGGCGGAGGGCGTGGCAGCGAGAGGGACAGCGTGGGAGACCCCCTGCGGCGCCGACGAGCTCGGTGATGCGAGCGAGCCATTCTTTGTAGAGGTCATCAATGGGGAGGTAGTGCAGGAGCTCACGTGCCAGGAGCAACGCGGCCTGCGCGTCCGTGGGGGTGCGACGAGAGTGAGACGACAAACCAGCTTGGGTCAGCGACAGAGTGGCGGTACGGCCTTCCCGCCGCACCGAGGGGTGCAGCGAAGATGCTTGTTGCTTGTTCACCGCCGGGCCGGTGGCGGCGTTGGTGGCAGGCGACAGAGAATGACGAGGAGGCCCGTCGACGGGAGCCGTCTGGGCGACGCAAGTGGTGAGAGCAGCCCGGCGCTCGGCGCGGGCTTGGCGAGCGCCCGCCATGGATGTGACGAAGCGATGGGACGCAGATCAGCGGAAAGAAGATTTCGGTGCACCCCTACCCGGCGCGCCAATTGTTGGATATTGGGTTCTGGCAAAACCCTTAAGGTTCGAACTCTGGGGTGCACACAAAGATCTCTCCCTACCGAAACACGCCCTCAGCCTCGCCGTGATCTCTAAGCTAGATCCATGAACAACATAAGGGACACAAGATTTATATAGGTTCAGGCCACCGTTGTGGTGTAATACTCTACTCCTGTGTGTGGTGGTGGATTGCCTCTTGGGCTGATGACGAACAGTACAAGGGAAGAACAGCCTTGCGAGGAGAGGTGTTCTTGTGCTTGGTGGTGTGCTTGGGGAGGAATCGATCCGTCTCTAGATGAGATGCCTTTCTACTACGGTGGCTAGCTCTATTTATAGAGGTCCTGGTCCTCTTCCCAAATATTGAGAGGGAAGGGATCCAACAACGGCCATTTTAACGGGGACAGCTAGTACAAGCTATCTTGAGTAAAGGTGGTCTTCGCCTGCCAAAGGTGCTGGTGATGACGACGTCTTGGGCTCCATGGTGACCTCCATCCTGCCGTCCTGCTGGTCTTGGTCTCATTGCACCGATATGGAAACCTTTGTCTGATGCCTCGGTACTCCGCGCCTGCGCTTGCCTCCTTTGCACCTAAGAGGAATCGAGGACACTGCGTGGGCTGGCGCCTGCCTGGCCTTGGTCGTCATGGCTTGCGTCATGGGCACCTCACCAGGTACCCCTTGCCTTGATCTCTCCGCCTCCTCGCGAACCTGCCTGGCGAGGCCACTCCTGAGGAGGCCTTGCATCGTCCGCCCCGCGAGGCTTGGCCCCTCGCGAGGGTCTTGAGTGTTGGCTGATGAAGATGGGCCGTACTGGGCCACTGGTTGAGCCACGCTACGGGCCGCAGGCAGGCAAGACAGGGGACCCCCGTTCCCAGAACGTCGACATATTTTACATCATCTATTGGAAATGCTATTAGAATCCCACTTGAGATTGACGATGTTTGTCTTGTGCTGCTTCAGCCTTGACGTCTTACGGCTCACCGGAGCTGCTCCAACGACAGAACACTCCATCACAACAGAGCAGTGTCCTGGACGCCGTATATAGATTCGTCAGATCTTCCTCCACACCTCCGACAGCCAGCTCTGTCTCAACTGCTTCAGCGACCAACCCAATGATGCTGAGGTCGACACGGCTACGGCAAAGAGGTTGTACACTTGTTGCATCACTTATTACTATGCATTCATGTCGATCCATTAGGGCTATTTTGGTTCAACGGAAAAACATAGCAATAGGGTCCTATGGCACTCTACTATTCAATTATTAATCATTTTGTCGAAAGGAATGGAGCAAAACATCCACCTCGACCTACTTTTCAAAATCCTATGCATGAAAACAAGACCAATTGCAGTAGTGGCAGAATAACATTCTAACTGTACACTATCGGCGTCCTAGATTCGGGGGTATCCAGCCCTGCCTGCCTGCGGCCCACCACATGGCTTCATCAAATGGCCTGGTACGGCCCAACTTCAACATTAGCAATACAAGACCCTCGCGAGGGGCCAAGCCTCGCGAGGCGGGCGACGTCGAAGACCCCCGAAGGAATCGGCCTCCTCAGGGCTGGCTCCTGAGGGGCGGAGAGTTCTATGCAGGTTGACTCACAAGGCTTAGCTGACGTGAGCCATGACGACCAAGGCCAGGCGGGCGCAGAGCACAGGTTTGCTCTTCGGTGCAAGGAAAGCAGGGCGCAGGTGCGAAGTACCGAGGAATCAGCCAAAGGTTTCCATTCTGATGCGACAAGACCAAGACTGCCAGGACGGCAAGACGGAGGTCATCGACGAGCCCACCGCAGCGTCACGACCAGAGGCTTTTCGCAGGCGAAGACCACCTTTGTCAGGATAGACTGTACTACATGTCCCCTTTCAAATCCGGCTGTTGTGGGATCCCTTCCCGCTCATATTTGGGAAGAGGACCAAGGCCACTATAAATAGGACTAGCCACCATAGGAAGGGGACGAGAGGAGAACAAGTAGAGCTAGCATACACCACACCACCCCAAGAACACCTCACCTCCCAAGGCTTGGTCATCCACTATACATGCTCATCCTCGTTCCTCTGAGGCAATCCAACACACCACACTAGATTAGGGTATTACACCACAACGGTGGCCTAAACCAGTATAAACTGTTGTGTCCCTTTGTCTCTTTGAGCTTGAAGCGCTAGGCCTAGGAGGATCGCGAGTAGGCAGGCTGGGTAGGTTGAGATCTCCGCACGCACCCTAGAGTTCGAACCTCTCAAGGGTTTGCGGATCCCACAATCTGACATTTGGAAAGCCAGGTAGGGGTGCGTCGGATCCTCTCTTCCATCTATCAATCCACCGCTACTCCGACACCTACATGGCTGACGCGCGCCGGGCTCGCGCCGAGCGTCAGGCTCCAGTCGCCGCTCGCGTCGCTCAGACGGCTCCGGTGTGTGACAGTTGTGCCCGTTGCACTCCTTCTCCGGTGGCCAACGCCGCCATAGGCCCTGCCGGCCAAGAGCAGCAAGATTCATCGTAGCACCCGTCAGTGCACCGTGATGGCCGCACCGCTACTCCATCACTGACCCCAGCAGCTTCGTCATCTCACGCGCGTCGCGGCCAGGCGGAAGCGCAGGACGCTATTCTCATGGCGTGGGAGCTCCTTCGCTACCGCCCGGTCGGCGACCTCTACAAGGAGTGGCTCGAGTGGATTGCTGAGCTCGTCAGCGTTGCGCATGGGAGCTCCGCCGAGTCGGCTCGCTCACTGCCTCAGCAACCACCTGCAGCGAGCGACGTGGCGCACGGGGCTCCACCACCACCTCCGTCCCAGGGCACCATCGTCGAGCCAAGGCGCATGGCTCCGCGGCGCGACCCACCATGCCCTGCGCCAGCTCGACACGACGTGAGCTGCCAGGTGGTGCAGCGGCCACAGGGGGAAGCGCGCGTGCTTCCTGCACCCCAGCACCAGGCCCGTGTACCACCGCAGGAGGTGGCAGTGCGCGTGCACCAGGATCAGTTTCCACGCCCTCGAAGACCTCCGGTGGCCACGTCAGGATGCCGTGGGTTCACTTCGAAGCTCTGCAACATCGTCTGGCCAAGCAAGTTCAAGCATGACCTGCCTCCACGCTACGACGGCACCGTCGACCCCACCGAGTTCCTGTAGCTCTACGAGCTGAGCATCGAGGCGGCCAGCAGCGACGAGAAGATCATGGCAAACTGGTTCTCGTTGGCCCTCAAGGATGGCGCGTGTTCTTGGCTCCTGGACCTGACCGAGGGGTCGGTTTCTTTCTGGGAGGAGATGCGCAGCCGCTTCATCGCCAACTTCAAGGGCACTCGCGACCGTCTGCCGGCCGCGGGTGACCTACACCGCGTCAAGCAGCAGCCTGGAGAGACCCTGCAGAAGTATATCCAATGCTCAACAACGTTCGCATCAAGATTCCCAAGGTTTATTAAGCAATGGTAAAGGAAGTAATGCAGATAAGGTTCAGGATAGTGAGACATCCTTGTTGGTATCCAACAAAGCTGATAAAACAACTAAGGAAGACTATCTTGAAGACAGTGAGACAACCCCAAAGTCTGGTCTTGGTTTAGTGTTCGAGTTACTGGCCACTACCGCTTGCACAAGCTATTCAAACTCACTGTCTGAATCAGTTCAGCCTCTTGAGTCTCAACTACAAGCTGAAAGACATCGATCAGATGTGCTACGACAAGAAGCGGAAGGACCGCGGAAGTCCCTGGAGCATTCAGATGCATACTTTCTAGTGCAATAGCAAGCATTGGAGGATTTTAGCGCCAAACAGGACAAAGCTAATAAGCTTGCTAAGCTTATTGCCAGCATGGTGGATACCCAGGATAACATTTCTTGAGCTCTTCTGAAGTTGTTTCAGTTATGCTCTTGTTTTGCTGCCGCGTTTATTTGCACTGCTGGCCAATTTTGACGGCCAGTGTATGTAATATGGTGCTTTGTTCCCTATATTTGCACTGGTGGCGAACTTTGATGCCCAGTGGATGTAATATGTGTAATAGCGGTAATAGGCTAGCGTTAGTTGCTTGCTTATTTATTTCCTTATTGTCTTGTTTAATTGTTTGCTTGTTGTCACTGCAGTTATTTTTCCGTGTTTTCCTAGTGGTCACAATAACATATTTTTGGTAACTAGGCCACAATAATCATGGCAACACACGGACCGTTGTAACCATGGGCCTCCTACGGGTCGTATGATCCATGGGCCTTCTACGGGTTGTAGGATCCATTGGTCTTCTATACGGTCCTTTGGATCTATGGGCCTTCTACAAGCAGTAGGATCCATGGGCCTTCTACGGGCCGTACGATCCATGGGCCTTCTACGGGCTGTACGGTCCATTGGTCTTCTACGGGCCATAGGATCCATGGGTCTTCTGTGGGGCGTATAATCATTTCCTCCAGCCAATGAGGATTTTACACGTGGAAAATTCCCATTGGTCGGGGCAGTTAACGGGTTATCGGATCCAAAACCGGACCCGATAGCTTAAAGGCATTTCGTTACAGTGGATGCCACATGTCGGTCACCCTTGATGAAGCACTTCTGTGATGCGCTATTTATCGTCATGGAAGTGGACACTTCTGTGATGATAATTTTGGTAATGTCATGGAACACTTCTACGACGGCACAACTATGACTATCTTGATTCTGTCATAAAATCGTCATGGATGTACATGCATGATAGAAAATGTGACCTACTTTGACAAACACGTATCATCATGGAAGTGTATTTTTTTTTGTAGTGATTGCTAGTATACAATTGTCAGTGATTGATGAAATCATCATCGACGGGTTCCCTTATTTAGTCCGTGTGCGATGTGATTTGCTCTGTCTACAGAGCATCAATATATATACTTAAAAATACAGCATTACATAACCAAATTAAGCATACAATTACACAAGTGACTACACGGATAACATTTTCACACACCAAAGTAAGCAATTACATACATACTAAACTAGGAGAAACAAGGATCTAATCATCTACTTCTTGTTGCAACGACGCTTGCCATTGATCTGCTTCTGGCTGGATCCCTGGCCGTTTTGGGGAAGGAGGCACTTCCTCATGTCAACGATCCGCCTGTACATGTCGTAGCACGTGTACGCCTCCTTGTCCGCGTACACAACGTGAGCTTTGTCGAGTTTCTCCATCCATGTCGAGTGCCAGGCACGCTTGTCATTGTTGTAGGAATCCTTCATGTCTCTGTAGTAGGGGTCGATGATGGCCTCGGCGAGGTGAACAAGTGAGTCCTTCGCATGCTCCTTGCTGCCCCAGATCTTGTATACGCCCTGGATGTCGACAAGATTCTGGCAGGCAATGCCTGAATTCTTGGGCACCTTGACATCGTTGGTGATGTCGACCATAGCGAAAATGTAGTGGGGGCTATTGACAAACCTGGCGAAATGCTTGCAAGGCCTTGTGGCCAGGCAATGGTGGTAGATGAGGACGTGGTGGGCCACGCACATCTGGGCAACGGCGATCTTGGGACAAGACCCGGCACAAGCGTGGGTGTGCTCGATGTTGAACCCAACCACCTTGTACTTCTCGTCGGCAAGCAACAGCTCCATGATGTGGATGGAGTGCTCCACCCGGACCGGGTGGTTGGTGTACACCACCGAGAGCTCCTCGAACCTTCGGTGGGTGTCCACCACGGCATGGATGGTGAACTGCTGCTCGTCGTCGGCAGCCGCTCGGAGCGCCATTGGAGCCATGCAGGATACTCTCTAAGAATTTGTCGTGGTGGTGTGCTTCTTCCAATGGTGGGGCGCGATCGAAAGGTTGAAGAGACACAAGGGTTAAATAGTCGTTGTAACAAATGGGGGCCAGCCGCCTGTAATCGTCATGTCTTGTCACAGCGTTCATAGCGGAGGATTCCAGTACATGCTTGACAACATCGCACTGCAGTGAGGATTCCAGTGCACGCTTGACAACACTGCACAGTAGTTTGACCACGCATGGGCTCGAAGAGGCGCCAAATGTATCGTCGGTGAGCCTGTTCCCGCGCTACCGCGCAAGCTTCCCGCCCGGCTTGGTTTGCCATGCGTCGGCTAGAACAGGGACAAATCATGGGCGTTCATTGGCAAAAAGCTTTGTAAAAACAAAGTGTGTGGAATGACTTCGGTCATAAGTTTACCCGTGGGTGATGAGGTCAAAGTTACACAGAAGGGTGATGATGGACACTCGAGTGCGATAATTAATTTTGCGCTCTACAGGGCACACGGTGGAAGAAACCAACTGTGTGCAATAATGTCCAAGATCGCAGTCGAGTTAGCTATACTGATCGTGTGATGTGAGATCGACAAGGTATACAGATCCAAGAATGGTTAATAAAATCAAATCTAAGATCATTGCATATTAAGTTCAAAATAGTTCTACCAATATACGAGTCTCATACGATGTCATTTCAACGATTGTACCACAAAGGCTCGAAATATTACAAGGTTCAAATTCAAGAGTTATATGGCCCAAATTCGAAGATTGCAAGGTTCAAACTGATATTATTAATGAAATTCAGCTCATCAGCTGCAAACGCTCGCTCTGATCTGCTGAACATGGAATCAGAGAGGTTCAAACTAATATTACCACTTCTATGTATGGTTTTGAAACCTCACAACTTTTGCAAAGGGGTCAGCCACTTAGAAGTCATGTATGGGGTTGACACGATGAGTTCCGATTACTCTGTCATCTGAAGTTCCAAAATGAAATTCAGCATTTTTGGAGCCTATTCCATTCTGCCGAAGGAGACGGCGCTGATCAACAAACCATTCATTTTGCCGAAATAAATGTAGGGCAAACCTCATTACCTTCAGCACCCTTGCTCTAACAACAAAGAACTTGACGAATATAATCTCCGGTAAGATCCCTCGGTAGGAGTTCAAAGTAATTTCTGAGAGATGCAGATCCAGGCATTCGACGTGATTGTTATATTGTATCACATTATCCACCACTGGGCCTAATCTTATTTGCAAAAGAAGAAAACGTGTTAGTGCCTAGATGCAGTTTTGAACACTACTACAGCCTATTTGGTTTGCAGGATTTGTAAAATGCACTAACATGCCATCTTCGATCTGACATGATTGACATGGGCATTAACATGCCAACTTCCATCTGGACAAGATGTTGGAGTGGATGAAAAGTTCCTTAAGAAAACTAGTACAGATGAATCCCAAAGGAGAAATGCATATGGATTGTAACCATATGGATCAAGCATTGTCATTGTAAACTTGGAAAAGGAGACATGTATGTACTGAAATCCTCCAAAAGAATCCTTCAGAAATCGTAGTACATTGTCATTATAAACTTGGAAAAAGTTGTCACAAATTGAACTCCCTTATGGTTAACATTTAACAGGAAAGGAACATCACCTTGATATATAGCTTCTCTAGGCACGGAAAGCATCTCAAGAAAGTGACAACTTGCTCCAGGTTGGGGCCGATAGATTCTAGTGCTAAGACCTTCACTATGCGCAGTTTCGCGGTCAGGCTTGTCGGAATCATTTTCTGAATGATAGAAGAACAAACATATTCAAAATTAGAAATAATGTTAATTTGTAGAAGGAGAGGTAGAAGGCGGTTGTTGTACCTGATCGGGTGTGGATCCAATAACAAGTTCGGAGTATTTGTCAGACAAGTACCCAACACTGTCAATTTCGGCGCAGAAATGACATTCATTCTTGTTGGACCTACTTGATCAAGTCCAAGTAATCTCTTAAGTGCACATCTTGTGATGTCTTCCTCCCGAACCAGCAACACACATAAATAGTTCGGAGAGTCATGGAGGTGATGTGGAATGTACTCAACCCATTGATCGCCTAAAGACGAAGGTACTCGAGTGTAGTACAGCCACGGAGCAGGCGCTCCATGTCACCGTTTGAGAGGCAGACGGCGACGAGCTCGAGGTGCTTCAGCCATGGTAGAATAAGAGCGGGTGCGTCATTAAGGGGGGACGGCAGTTCCTGAACTTGGCGACGCGCAGAGTGGGCGCGAGGCGGAGCACGGACGTTGGCAGCGAATGCATATGCCCATCATCAAAAGTGAGCTCCGCGAGCTGATCTAGGGCAGGGGATCTGAACTAGTCATCAATCTTGGCTCGGTCCCTGCCGTTGGAACGGAACTTTCCCATTCTAAGGCCTCTCGTTGGGCCAAGATGACTGCCGAAGATCTTGGAGAATGCATCCAAGCTTTTGCGATAGCCGTGGCATAGCTCATGGGTGTTGATGAGGTTGAGAGGGGTAAAGTTCCATAGGGGGCGCCACCACCGGTAATGGACGGTTGTCCGCGCCCCACAGTTGATTGGGAAGAGGGAGTTGATGACTGTCAACATATCATCGGGGAGGCTGCTGATGAAGTCTACGCCTGTTGGAGTCGCTTGCAGTTCTAGCTTGCCCCGCCTCCGCTTGTTGGCAGCCTCGTTCTCCACCTCTGGAGTCTCCTTGTCAGCGGCACTTTCTGATAGAAATGATAGTACGGGGAATATTAGTTAAAACAGGGCAATAGAAAAGTGTATTGGTAACTAGAAGTTATTAGGTAGGAATATAGTAAGAAAAGGGAATAACAATTGGTTGCTTAAATACTACGCAGTTCATTTAACATTGCTGGCTAAGTCAACATGCAGATAGTTGAAAAGAAAACTTGCTTCGAACAATATCTGGACGGATGATTTTGTCGGGGAAGTTAGCATATATCTCATGACCAGGCCCTTTTATGTGCAGTCTAATTTTAGTGCCAGCTTTCAATACATAAAACTTATAAATTTCTTTCCAAAAGCCAGCGCCAAAATAGGAGTCACCACGTTCATCAAGTCTTGCAGTAGCAACGATTGTAAAATCCATGGTTTGTGTGCAGTATGACATCCGTGTAGCATTGATATATGTAAATGGAAATATTGTGAACTACATAATCTGTTGCATAGCAAGGGATGCGCTGCAAAAAATGGTAGGATTGTTAAAGAAAATATGGTAACATGCAAATATGGGCCCAAATTGAAAGAACTGTACAACAGTTGAAATCGAAGAACAAAAATCTATAATTAAGCATATAGGGTAAACATGATGTCATGGAAATATGAGAGTAATTGCAAGAACAATACATCATTAATTTGCCTAATATACAAAGAACAGGGGGAAATCCCCTTTGACGTATATGGTGAATGTGGCACCTTTTATCCAAATGTGGCAATATTTAGAATATCTTCAGGAAAGTAGGCCATGCCAACCGGTTTAGGGTGAGATTGAACATACCGCGCACATGCTCAAGTCATCTGGTACGGTGAGATGGAATCTCTGGCGGAGGTCGCAAGGTCCTGATGTGTCGGTGCACTGTACACTCTATGAATGAAGGAAAACCCTCAAATGAGCTCGAATAAAATTGAATTCACGGACATTTCCGCCGGGTGATTAAAGGAGGCAGATGAACTGGGATGAGAGATGAGATAATATCTCATTAGATTAGTTACCTTGTCGTCCATGAGAAAAAACCCTCAGTATGGCAGATTCCCCAACTGAGCGGAGCTGGGTCGACCACGAGCAGCGTCGAGAAAGTCGATGGCAATAGGCAGCGACTAGCGGAAGTGGCGAAATGTGCTGGGGTTTGCCGGCAGCCTGGCGGCGGCGGCATGCGTCGAGCTAAGTGGTTACTGCCGCGATAGGCGGTGCCATGCATAACGCGGAGGAGCTTGTGCAAGTGTGAATGGGGACCGGAGGCATGGGGTGGCCGGCGGGGATGAGGGTTTTTGTGACGTGGGGATGGCGAGGGTTTTCTTTTTTCTTTTTTGAATTGGGTGGTGAGGGTTTCCTATCACACAAAGAATTTCGGAGGCAACGGTTTGCTGGAGCCAACCATGTGTGATTGACGCAAGAAGCAAAACAAAAGTCATTGCACACGGTTCTAATTTTGGGAACCGTGTGTGATTGAAGCAACAGGCAAAATGAAAGTCATTGCACACGGTTCCAATTTTGGGAACCGTGTGTGATTGGCATACTACCTCCGTCCTAGTTTATTGGTCCCCTCTGTAATTTCTACCAAATTTCGACCAAATAGACTAAGAAATGTTTATGCATGTCACCAAAAATTATATCATTGAACACTATGTTCAAATATGCATCCAACGATATAATTTTTCCTGACCTGCACTAACATTTTGTCAGTTAAATCTTTGGTCAACATTTAACACAAATTACAAAGGGGACCAATAAACGAGGACGGAGGTAGATTCCATCAACCGAACTGATTGCATCCATATCCCATAGTTAGACATAAGTAAACATAGATTAAACATACTCAGACATCGATAATAAGCGTACACGTACATAAGCATAGTTCAACCGTCATTAAGCATGCTCAAGCGTACATAGTTTGATAACACATCTCATCTCACAAGCCGGTACGATCCTTAACCTTCTCCAGGTACTCGATGTATGCGTCATGCTCCACCCTATGAACATACTTCTGCTTGAAGGAGCCAACGGCCCGTCCTCTTGCATGCGCTAGAACATTTTGATACGCGTCATGAAGCTTGTGGTTGCAAAATGGGCATCGATAGCCGCCGTTCCAGGTCCTAATACGCGTGCTATGCATTCCTGCATAAAGCTCCCTCAGGATTTGCCTCTTGTACCTCCTCTAGACATCTTCATCCTCGCTGTCCACATCATCAGACAGCACCTATATAGCTAGTAAAAAAAATGTGGCGTCAAATTAATGGTTACAAACTAATCTCTTGCGAACATTTGGCAGTTGCCAAAAATTGGCATAAAATCAACGATTACATGCTGTGAAGTAGAATTAGGAATTTATGGCTATTTATTTATACATATCCAGAGATTATGGTTCGATTTTTAAGCAAATTCGTCTATGTACACACCAATCTTGAAGAAAATAATGGCACAAACATATGTAGGTCATTCAAAATCAATTGTCAAGTCCTGGATAGGAATTATTAACATGAACACTAAACCTAGTCGGATGACTAGCAAAAATCATTTCCACAGATGAAATAACTAATCACTTATCACTTGTGCCATTCAAACAATCAATACACTACACAGATCTAACGAAACTTACTCAGATTTCATGGATTGGGAGAGCATAACCATAGGATTTCTATTCCAAAAAGGGGGAGACAGGAGTAACCAGAGAAACCATGGGATCTATTTGACACATAAATGGGTATAGATGACTAACCAATTGTCCGTCGTCGTCGGAGTCGTCGCTAGAGTGGTCGTCGGAGTCGTCGCCCAAGTCGTCACCAGGGTCGGTGTGGAACTCCGCCTCCGGCTGTGGAAGCTCGACGCTGTCGATGATGTCAGGTTACAGCGATAACTCACCAGCGGTGACGTCAACCTCTGTCTCTATCTCCACGCGGTGCTCCAGTGCTTTAGCAGCCCCGGCGTCGCCACTCCCTCCGATGGGGCGCTTCGGCCGCATCCTCATACACTAACGGCTTTGATGACTGAGAGCGGCTTCGAGGATGCAAGTGGAGAGAGGGGATTGTGTGTGTGGAGAGGATGGGGGGTGTGGCCGCTCGGGTGCACCATTAAAATGGAGTAGTGGGAGAGAGGCGGGCGACGGTCAAACTGCTGGCTCACCTCCCGGTGAGCCTGCGCACCGGACTGCTAGCATGCCTACCGTCGTTTCACACAGCTACTCGCACACCTCCCGATGACACTATGCAACAAGCACGCCTTCATCAGTTCACACACCTGCACGCAAGCCTCCCGGTCTGCCTGCGCTGCGGACTGCTCGCATGCGTCCCGTCAACTCACACATGCTCGCACGGTACACGGGTCACGTGGCGGCACGTATATTGTTTTTCTATTTGGATGATTAATGATGCCGCTTTATTTTTTGCTTAACCAAAGCATGGCACGTATCCATTGTTGGTCTAGCGCTCACGGTTCGAATAAATAGTCTGTTTGGGATATTGGTTCCGAATTATTAATAATCTCCTGTTTGTAATTAGATAAAGATTACATCAAAACTAGTCTCAAATTTGACCAAAAAAGTACAATGCAACTTTATATTGGTGTCCATATGACAACACGATAAGTTTCATGAATTTCAAATAAGTTTTGGATGTACTAGAATTTAAAAATCAAGATTCTAATTGTTTGAAATTTGTTGCACGGGGAATAAACATGCACCCAACACTACAAAAAAAATACACTTCCGTGATGATACGTGTTTGTCACAGTAGGTCGCGTTTTTTGTCATGCATGTACATCCATGACGATTTTATGACAAAATCAAGATAGTCATACATGTGCTGTCATAGAAGTGTTCCATGACATTACCAAAATTATCATCACGGAAGTGTCCACTTCCATGACGATAAATCGTGCGTCACAGAAGTGCTTTTGTCAAGGGTGACCGACACGTGGAATCCACCACAACGGAATGCCGTTAAGGTATCGGGTCGGGTTTTGGATCTGATAACCGTTAACAGCCCCAACCAATGAGGATTTTCCACGTGTAAAATCATCATTGGCTGGAGGAAACACGTGTTGGCTCATCGTTGGGACAGATGTCATCCACTCATTGGACAGAAGGCGCCTATGATACGTCGACATGTGGCACGGCCCAACAGAGGCACATTCCTGTGAAAAGGCCAGCCCGTTTGACTTGGTCAAAAGGTGGCGGGCTGGCCCATGGAAAGCCTGTTAACGGCCTATTCGCATATAGCCCATTTACAGCCCGCTAACCCAAGGCCCGTTATGCCCTATCCGAATTAGGCCCAGTAGCGTCATCTGGGCCATCCAATATGATTCCAGCCCATTTTCACTTCTGGCCCATGTATGGCCCATGACGTCTTTCGGCCCATATGAGGCCCTATGTAACTCTTGGCCTATTAACGGCCCATGGTGAAACTGGCCCGTAATGAACAATGTATCACTTTATACCCATTAAGGGCCCGTTATTCAGTTGGGCTATTTCCAGCCCATGTTATCTTTCGGCCTTCTCAGAGCCCATTTATTCTTGGGCTCATTTCCAGCATTCGTTTACTTACGGCCCGTTACTGTCATTTTCTGCTTGTGGGCCAAATTCAGCCCGTGGTTACAGTCGGCCCGTTTGTGGTCCGTTAATACGTTGGGCCGTTTTCATAGCGTCATCAAATACGGCCTATTAACGATGGCCCGTTATGGTCGGCCCATGAACGGACGATTCCAACTCTAGCCCGCTTACGGCCATAATGCGGCCTGTTATTGGCCCATGTTTGGCCAATCGATCATACGGCCCGTATAAGCCCATTGATGATACGGCCCGTAGAAGGCCCATTGTTTCTACGGCCCATAGAAGGCCCAATGTTTCTACGGCCCGTAGAAGGCCTACTGTTTCTACGGCCCGTAGAAGGCCCACTGTTTCTACGGCCCATAGGAGGCCCAGTGTCACTACAGTAAATATTAGCCCATGGTTATTGTGGCCTAGTTTTAAAAAATAGGTTATTGCAGCCACTAGCAAACCGCGGAAAAAGAACTGCACTGACTACAAGCAAACAAATAAACAAGACAACAAGGAAATAAATAAGCAAGCAACTTATGCTAGGCTATCACGGCTATTACACATATTACATCCACTGGGCATCAAAGTTCGCCACCAGTGCAAATATAGGGAACACAACAGCATATAAACGCCACAGCAAAACAAGTCCAGAACTGAAACCACTTCAGGAGAGTTCAAGAAACAATATCCTTGGTACCCATAATGCTGGCAATATGCTTAGCAAGCTTATTAACTTTCTCTTGTTTGGCGCTTAAATCCTCCAGCGCTTGCTATTGCACAAGAAAGTACGCATCTGAAATCTGCAGGGACTTCCTCAGTCCTTCGGCTTCTTGCCGCAGCACAGCTAACTGATGCCTTTCAGCTTGTAGCTAAGACTGAAGAAGCCGAAGTGATTCAGGCAGCGAGTTCGAAGAGCTTGTGCCAGTGGTACTGGCCAGTAACTCGAACACTATATCAACGAAGGACTGTGGGGTTTTCTCACTGTCTACAAGATCGTTTTTATCACCTTTCTTGGAGACCAACGGGGTTGTCTCACTATCTTGAACCTTATCAACATTACTTTCTCTACCATTGCATAGTGGGGGTGCTCTTCTCCAATATTCTGTTTGCATACTATAAGAGAAACAAGCAGACACATCACAGGTTTAGCTGGTAGTATACCAAACTCATTTGGTAAACCGGTTCAGTAGTAAGGTGGACAGGATAACAGCATGAAACAAACATATATCTATGTACTATGGTCACTGTATTGTCCATATCATTCTAGTTTATGTTCCCTAATCAAGATAGAGACACAGTTCAACTCATATATTTTTAAGACACAGCAACATAGACAGAATATAAGTGTGAGAAACTACACAGAATTGGCAGCACTTGTAATGTGCATCACATGAGAACATAACTATTTATACAACTTAAAATGAAATCAACATAGAGCAAGAAGTTAGAACAACAATCTAGTTAAAGAAATAGATTTAAAACATATCTGTTGCACCATTGGAGTTTCAATTGGATCCTTCAAATTTGAAAGTAGTTGGTATGAGTAAATACAGTGATGCAATAGTAAAGGAGTATGGACCATAGCTACGGAATCTGACCTGAGAACAGTTGCTCTTCTGCTTTAAACGTGGACTTTGGGTTAGCTGTGTTGGCCTTCGTGCTTTGGGCACTGCAGTAGCTTTACAAACTTCTCGTGTGGGGGTACTCTATGGTGGACATGGTGCTTTGTCAACTATAAGTGGGTTACTATCCGTTGGGGTTGCGGTGAGATGGGTTGTAGCTGGTTCTCTGCCCAACAGTGTAAGTGTGCAATCTGGAAGAGTCTCAATTATGTGTGGTGGGGCTAGTTTGTGGGCCAGTACAACCATGGTTCTATTTGCATCGACAGGTAGCACTGTCGTTTGTGAAGAACGGGTTTTTGCTCCCTTAGATACTGCCATCACCCCCTCCAATTCAAATGGCTGATAAACAAGAAAATAAATTGAACGTACAGACATTGTATGATAGACAGATGTGGTAATTCACATATATGTTGTCTAACCAAATAGGACAGCATGACACAATTTCACATATATGATGTCTAACTAAACAGGATAGCATGACACAGTTTCAGATATATGATGGATAACTTAACAGGATATAATGGCATAATTCAACATATGATGAGTACCTAAACAGGATGACATGACAAAACTATATGATGTCTTTCTAAAATAGGTTGGTATGAAATAATTCACATACATGTTGTCTAAGTATACATGATGGCATGATATAATTGACATAATTGATTCATATACTAAGCAGCTGGCACTCGCATGTATGATCTCTAAACTAAGCAGATAGAATTCAGTATTGTGCATATGATGTCTAAACTAAGCAATGCAAGACACCATATGCATCATATGAGAAATATAAACATTGCAACTTAGAGCATACACCTCAGGTGGGATATAGGATTGGTCATCCGGCTCTGAATCCTCCTCTGAGGAGCTCCCTGTAACCATCGAGATATATGCTTCAACAGGTACCATTGCCTGCTCTGAAGACCTTGTTTTCACTCCAGATTTTTCCATAACCGGCTCAAATGGCTGATACACATGAAGAGTAGTTCAATATACACAGATTTCGACAAATGGAGTACGTAATGAAAAAAAATATGGCATGAGATAATTCATATATATGATGCATGGCTCCATGGCGGTGCATAATTCACATATATGATAACTGGCTGAAAAACATGGCATTGCATAATTCACATATCTGATATAGAAAGCAAACAGGAGGCATTCACACAAAACATGTCTAATCTAAGCAGATGGCATGGCAATGCAAGACACCATATGCATGATATGAGAAATATAACCCAGCCAAGTTAGAGCATGCACCTCGGGGGTGGGGGAATACGATTGGTCATCTCTCTCTGAATCCTCCTCTGAGGAGCTATCTGTAACCAGCAAGAAATCTGCATCGACAGGTAGCACTGACTGCTCAGAAGACCTTGTTTTCACTCCAGATTTTCCCATGACTGACTCAAATGGCTGATGCACAGGAAGAGTAGATGAATGTATAAACATTGTTGACAAATGGAATACATTATGGAAAAAAATATGGCACGATACAATTCACATATACGATGACTGGCTAAACAGGATGGCATTGCATGATTCACGTATATGATGCCTGGCTAAAGAAGATGGCATTGCATAATTCCCATATACTCCCTCCGTTCCTAAATATTTGTATTTTTAGATATTTCAAATGGACTACCACATACGGATGTATATAGACATATTTTAGAGTGTAGATTCACTCATTTTGTTCTGTATGTAGTCACTTGTTGAAATCTCTAAAAAGACAAATATTTAGGAATGGTGGGAGTATGATATAGAAACCAAACAGGTGGCATTCACACAAAGCAAATATAAACTAAGCTGATGACATATAAGATGTATAATGTAAGCAATGCAAGGCGCCATATGCATGATATGACCAACATCAGCATGCCAGGTTAGAGCAAACACCTCAGGTGGTAAACAGGCGTGGTCGGCTCCTTCTGAATCTCCATCTGAACAGTTATCTTCCTCTGGAATACAATCTGGAAATGCAGGAGAGGGGGGGCACTTCGCCCACCATGGAGCAGCGTCTGCATGACATTATATTCGCACGCAATGATCTTCTCTTTTTCTCTACATGATCAGTACGATTGTGTACAATATCTGACATGCATAATAAAAAAAATAGTTAGATTTTGTAAGGCCTAAGGGTGCATGCAAAAATCAAGATTGATGGTAGCAAACGAGTGGATGGATCCAAAACTAATGATAGCAGGTAGATTATAGCTTCAACTTAAAAAGATAGACAATGGATCATCTACTGTTTGTTGCCGACCCAACATGAACCACATAGAAGACCCCAGATGAACCAGATAGTAGACAGATACTATTCATTGTTGGCTTGATATGAGACCCATGGGCAATTAAAAACTCAAGATTGAACGATAAAGTAGCAGGTAATAATAACCGATGTATAACGTAAGCAAACACGAAAGACTGCGACCTCTCTTCCGGAACTGTGTAGTCCTCAGGTTCATCTGCTCAGTCGATGATGGTAATGCAGTTGGCGTGGCTGTCGGCAACGGGGAAGATGATCTGAGATGGCCAAAGAAAGTCTGCAGGGGGATCTCTGCTGCGGTGAACGCTTTTGTCGATGGTGCACCTCGGGTGGGGTGGATGACGGCACGGCAGGAGCAGGACATAACACATAGAGTTTTCTTTGATGCCAAACTGAAAATGAAGTAAATCTGTCAGGGCTCCTTAGAATTGGAGGATTCTATAAACGCAGGGACAGGAAAAACACAGGAATAGGATAGGAATGCACGTGCAAAACAGAGCATTTGGAAACATAGGATTTCAGTCAACCTGGGTGTTCGGCTCACATGAATTGGAAGAACAGAGGAATGGAGAAACAAAGTGATGCGATGAGTGTACAACCTCTTTGGCATAGCCTTGTGGGCCTCAGCATCATTGGGTTGGACGTGGAGGATGGTGATGATGCTGGTGTGACTGTCGAAGGCTGGGAACAAGATCCGAGGCCTCTGGAAACGGCGTCGAGGGTACTGCTCCGCTGTGATGGACGGTTACGTCGTTGGAGCAGCTCCGCTAAGGTGTACGGCGACGAGGCTGAAGCATGACAAGACAGACAATGTTAATCTGAAGTGGGGCCCTAATATCATCTGCAATAGATGATGTAAAATACATCACCAAAAAGTGCTAGATGTAAAATGCATCAGCCGCGCCACGGCCGCTCTGACAGATGTTGTAAGTACTGTTCACTCTGAACTTAACTGAAGAAAATGAACTTCACAGTCGAAACTGAATTTTACTGTCGAAACTGATTGAACTAATAACAGATCATTGCAATAGATGTTTAGGGCGTTCGAGCACTAGTAGCAGAGAAGCAGTGATCTAAATCAGCAGACGCTCGAGCAGGGAACACACTAGCAGAGAGCAAGTCGTGCAGTAGCACCGTGAGCGAGTGCTAAAGCAGCAACTCCTGTAGCTGCCGGAGGTTGTGCAGCAGCAGCAGCAGCGAAAGCGAGAGCAAGAGTAGAGCAGTAACACGAACGAAAGCAGGAGCAGTGCAGCAGTGCGACCGACAGCAAGAACAGAGCCGCAGTGCGAGCGAGAGCCGGAGCAGCTGCAGCTAGTGTTGTTGTGGAATTCGCCGCCGAGGAAGCAACGACATGGGGGAGAGACGCCGTGGATAATGTGGCCGGCGACGGCGCCGTCGATGGAGACGCCATGTCTGCTTGGTATCGAGCACCGGCAGCCCCATGAGATCGAATAAAAGATAACATGCAGCGGTAAGTGTAGAACCTCCTTGGTGGCGCCGAGTTGGCCTCGGCTTCATCGGAGGAATTGGTGAGGGTGCTGCGGTTCCGGTGGAGCAGGTCAAGACGGTGCTGTGGGGATTGAGGTGGCACAATAGACGAGGCGAATGTCAGGGCGGCTCCTTGGAGGTGGAGGACAGGGCGGCTGATCTGGCGGGACGACGAGATCGACAACGGATCCTCATCCGGTGCGGTGGATGAGGGACGGTGAGCTGTTGTGGTGGACAACGTAGTCGGGGAAGAGTCTACGGCTGGGCGGTGGTCGGGAGGCCGACGGAGGAGCATGGGGTTTCGCGGGTTTTGGCGGCCTCGGTGTACGAATGGGGGGCGAAGGAGGAGGGGGGAGCCAAGCTTAGGGACGCGCTTGTCCGAAATGTAGGGTAAGTTACCAGCGTACCTCCACCGGTTTTGACACCGCGACGTGGAGCTTCATTTTCGGCTGAGAGGTAGAAGGGGGATTTCGCATGTCTGGGCTGCGGGAGCGATTTTGGATGAGGAGGGAGTTCTCGCATGCATCCAAATTTCGGGATAACAAGGCGCGGCGCGGGTTGAAGAACCGGGAGTTTCAAAGCAGGTGAGACAAAAGATACTCGAGCTTGAAAATTTCAGGATAACAAGGTGCGGATTCCTTGTTCGGCAGAACAAACTTAAGGTGTAAAAAAACAATTCATACAAGACACAAGAGAGTCATGTTCCCTTTTACTATATTGCTATAGATGCCATTGAAAAAACTACAAGAAAAATGTAAAATAATTGGGAGAACAAGATTACCCTACACAGTACCAAATCGATTCGCACTTCCCTCAACAACAACAAAAAACAAATCAATTCCCACCAAAGAAAGAGTAATGCCCCTTTTTATATGATTACAGATGCCATGATCTCGAATTTCAATTTTTGAATCCACGTTATGTTGAATTTGAATATATCATTATGTGACCCTGCGGTTTATAATTGATGTAGTCGTACATTTTGATCTTTCATCATATATGAACATTTTACTCCACCATGTGAACATATATATTGTCGTTTACCATATGGACTAAATTTGAATCAATTTTTCTTATTTGAATACGATTGTTGTCAAGTTATACAATAATTTAAATATTATCTTGATAACAAAAAGACATGCATATAGCAGTAATCATATTTCACTATGAACTACATGTACCATACGCTCTCCAATTCAAATATCTGTATCCATTTTATGTTGAATTCAAATCATAGTACATTATTGGCCTAGGTAGCGAGATGTTTGGGATAATCTAAACCCTGTTTTCATATATATAATTTTTGGCTGATTTGGGACAAGTTTTGGTATAAGCCTCTTGCAAAACCAGAGATTCTCTCAACAAGCCTTGTGGTTCCGAGAGGGAACGTGTCACCTTTGTGTGTGAACCGATATACGCTGCCTCCCCCCTGATTTTATTTACAGAGGCAACATAGAACTATATGAGTGCCCTGTTAAATTTTGGAATTATTTCGGGTTCCTTTGGCCTTTTTATACATTAATTGAGTTTCCGGACTTTTAATGTGCATAACCTAAATATGAATTGCATGCACATGCTCCGGTGCACCAAAGTGGGTTGAAAAATCACATGTGTGTCCTTGGTTGAATTTCTAGGTCCCATGGAAGAAATAAGAATGAAATTCAAACATCTGGGCGTCATGTCTCTCCCAAGAACATTGAGAAACTTAGATTTAAAATTCATGTAAATCCAAAACTCGGCTGGAAATCATGAAACTTGGCATGGTGTCATGTCATGGCACTAACATGTTGTGGTAAAAAATTGGGCCGATTTGGAAGCTCGTGGTTCTAAGAAGGAACGTGCCACCTTTGAGTGTGAAACGATATATGCT
>NC_041389.1:228498800-228518442 GCF_002162155.2 Triticum dicoccoides | reverse complement strand
AACAAAGGCAACATAAAACTACATTAGTGCCCTGTTAAATTTTGGAATTATTTCGGGTTCATTTGTTGTTTTTTATACATTAATTGAGTTTTTGGTCATTTAATGTGCATAAGTCAAATTTGAACTACAAGCACATGCTCTCGTGCACCAAAGTTGGTTGAAAAATCACATTTGTGTCCTCGGGTGAATTTCTAGGTCCCATGCAAGAAATGAGAATAAAATTAAAACATCTGGGCATCGTGGCTCGACCGAGAACATTGAGAAACTTGGTTTTAAAATTCTTGTAAATCGAAAACACGTTGAAAATCATGAAACTTGGCATGGATGTCATGTCATGGTACTACCATGTTGTGGTAAAAAAATGGCCGAATAGGAACAGATTTTGGTATAAGCTTCTTGCAAACCGAAGCTTCTCTCAAGAAGGCTCGTGGTTCTGAGAGGGAACGTGCCACCTTTGAGTGCAAAACTATATATGTTGTCCCCCTTGAGTTTATTTACAAAGGCAACATAGAACTACATGAGTGCCCTGTTAAATTTTGGAATTATTCCGGCTTCGTTTGGCCTTATTTACACATTAATTGAGTTTTTGGTCATTTAATGTGCATAATTCAAATTTGAACTACAAGCACGTGCTCCCGTGCACCAAAGTTGGTTGAAAAAACACATTTGTGTCCTCGGGTGAATTTGTACGGTCCCATGCAAAAAATGAGAATAAGATTCAAACATCTAGGCATCATGGCTCGGTCGAGAACATTGAGAAACTTGGTTTTAAAATCATGAAACTTGGCATGGTGTCATGTCATGGTAGTACCATGCCGTGGTAAAAACAATTGGCCAAATAGGAACAAATTTTGGTATAAGCTTCTTGCAAATCGGAGCTTCTCTCAAGAAGGCTCGTGGTTCTGGGAGGGAACGTGTCACCTTTGTGTGCATAATTCAAATTTTAAATACAAGCACATGTTCTAGTGCACCAAAGTTGGTTGAAAAATCACATGTGTGTCCTCGGGTAAATTTCTAGGTTCCATGCAAGAAATGGGAATGAAATTCAAAATTCAGGGCGTCATGGCTGGGTTGGAAACATTGAGAAACTTAGTTTTTTAATTCCTGTAAATCCAAAACACGCATGAAAATAATGAAACTTGGCTTGGTGCCATGACATGGCATCAACATGCTGTGGTAAATTTGCAGTCCAATTTGTGAAGGCGCACACATTAACAATCAACAAAGTCATTTTGGAACAAGTGTTGTCACGTTACAATCGGAGACACAAGTATTATTGAAATTGTGGGCGTTCTACTTACTAGTACCATTTACGTGCCGCCACGCTTCCCCATTTTTTATTAGCTAGGAGGCGCCGTGCAGGGTAGCTATTTGAGTACGGGAGGCGTGCGATCAGACCCCTGTGCGTGCTTATCGGGAGGAGAGCCCTTTGACCTCCATCTGCCGTTCACCTCTCTCCCAAGGTCTCCATTAATGGCGCCCGAGCCTCTGTTTAATGGTGTGGCTTTGTCTCACTCGACTGAGATTTAAGAGAGAGAAAAGAAAATCTGAAAGCACGGATCTTGATGTAAGATCCGACGGACCTATATAGCATCTATTGCGACTTATAGCAAGACTGATGAATATATAAGGACGATTTTTTTATCAAAGAAGGGCTTGCCCCTTCCGATTTTCATTACTGAAAACCACCACAATTCACAAGAAGTTCAGCACAACTCCAGCCTAACACGAAGGACTAAAAGCTACCAGATTGAAGTCGCAACATCCCAAGAGGCCAACAAAGGCCAAACATCCGCGCTAGAACCCAACATTTCACAACCGACGACACAATCCACATCCTAAACCGATTATTACATCAAAAGAAACCAGGAAACTAAAGGAAGCCCAGCAGCAACTAGAAGAACAGCAACGCCAGGGTCGCCACAGCAAGAGTTTTCTTCATTCCAGCCTCTCAACATTGATCTTCCACAGAAAGATAAGGATGATTAATTGTCTTACATAATTAGAAAGATAATTAAAAAAGCCACATGCGGCCACGCCCGAAATACACAAGGGCAAAAGAAGAAGGAAGACAAGGATCTGGCTCGTTGATCTCTACTTTCTTGATGCGTTGTTGCAGGCCGCGGGAACTAGTCTCCGCGGCGAGCGGCGATGAGCTCTTTCGTGTCCTCAAGACGCTGCTTGAGAACATCCACGGATTCCTCCACCAGCCTTTGGCGCTCGTTGCGGAGCATGTCATTCTTGTCCATAAGTTTCTTGATGATGACGCCAGTCCTCTTCAACAAGGCAGTGGTCTCCTCCTGCTGGTCTGCACTTCGGAGAATCTTCTCCCTCAGCAGGTCGCGCTCGGCCCGGAGCCTCTCATTTCGCTCCCTTAGTTGCCAGCTGACACTGGTAGCCTGTTCAAACAAGGCTTTCACGTCGTCCTGCAACCTCGCCAAGCCGGAGATCTGATCCATCTGGCTATGGACGATCGCATGCATGCGCCTGTAATAGTCGTCGCCTGCCCGCGAGAAATTTTCCCAGGCCGCCGTGGCGCGGCGGGACATCTCTGCTGCTTCTGCGGCGCGGCCGGACCAATCTGCTGCATCGATGGCGAGGCGGGACCTCCGTGCTACTTCAGCGGCGCGGCGGGACCTCTATGCTGCTACTTCCGTGCGGCGGGACATGTCGGCTGCTCTCGCAGCAAGGTGGGACATCTCTCGTGCTTCCGCTTCCATGCTCGCCTCTCCCTGGTGGCAATCTCGACCCAGAACTCACGCTGGCCATGGCAGACGCAAGGGAAGGATGCTAAATGACTTGTTTGTTTTTGTGGATGAGGAGTTGAGGAGGAATCTGCAGTCATCTTGGCATACTAGTATTTATAACCGAGTACTAATACGCTCCTAAGTGGGAAACCGTTTAGGTTGTGATCGGTGTGAACAGGTTTGGAATTAAATATAGCGTGGTACTAATATGCTCCTAAGTGGGAAACCGTTTAGGTTGTGATCGGTGTGAACAGGTTTGCAATTCAATATAGCATGGAGTAATTTGGAATGTGACGAGACGCAAGCTCAAAATTTATTGACGGTTCTAGTTTCGAAGTGCAGCACTATTCCCAGATGGAGTACTTCTTTTTCTACCCCCTCCTTTCCGGTTTTATAGGGCTTATCTCAAAATTTTAGTTTTTCCATTTTATAAGGCTCAATTTGGTTGTTCCCCAACATATGTTCAGATTCCAAGGTGCATTAAATCATTGCATGCAAGTATTAAGAGAAAATTGACCAATGGATGTACTTTATGCACGCATGCATTGCAATTAATGCATTGATAAACATAATTTTCTGAGAAAAACAAGAGCATTAATTAGGTGCTTTTGCAAACTACAAAAAATATTCCACCACTCACCATAAACCGGAAAGGAGGGAGTACTGTTGTGTACGTGCAATAACTGGCACCATTGTATACATATATTACGGTTAATGGGGCGTTCGACGGGAATAGCCGCGTGGCGAGCTCTAGGCTAGTCCTTTTTCAGACGCATTAAACCTATCTCTCGGGACTTCACGCACGCACCATCGTGCCACCCACAAAAACTTGTACTCTGAGTTTAGTAGTACGTTATACAGGAAGAGAAGAGGTGCACGCACGCACTCATCCTCTCACACACGCATCTGTTTTTTCTCGAAAAGGAGGATGATGACTCCCAGCCTCTGCATCTGGGAGTCACACACGCATCTGTAGGTACGAATTGTAGTGTTCTCAACCATCCGATTGGCTCTATCATGGATGTACCTATATACTAAAACATGTCTAGATACATCTATATTTTGACAAATGGAAGGCATGTATTGTGGAACGGAGGGAGTGCTTGTCATCAAAATGGATAAAAAGGGACGTATCTAGAACTAAAATACGTCTACATACATCTCCTTTTATCCATTTTGATGACAAGTAGTACTTCTTACCCAAAGGAACTTTATATCCAACAGACACAAAATATCCATTCAACTGTTGGTAATTACTGATCTGATGTCGAAGTAATTGCTGCATCGCCACCAAAACCCACCATTTCTTAAGATAAAGTAGACCAAGGTAAACCCTATATTAGCATATTACTAAGATAAACAGAAGGCACTGTCGAAACATTTAGGACGTGAGCTTGTCAATCTGAATGTGGAGGGACACAAGCTTAGCCCCGGCCAGCAGCTTGGGCAGAACTGTCAAGAAGGTCAGCTCCTGCACGTCGACGTCGCCGGGATCCTTGCTGCTTGCCACCTCCATTTCCACCTTGAAGGTGTCGGTCGTGCCTTTGGGCTCCCCCGGCGGGCCGTTCTCCCACAGCTTGTCCAAGTAGTGCGGCAGTGGGGACGCCCCCGCTCTGATGTAGACGATCGACACGGCGATAGGCGCGCCGATGTTGAGCATGCTGTCGACCAAGAAAAACGGGTGGCGGTCCTCCTCCACGAACAGCAAGAGCCGTGGCTCCGACAGTGGCACTTGCAGCTGGAGCACCTTGCCGTACTGGATCCTGTGCACGGGCATGGGATGCGTGGTGCTGATGTGGTGGTAGAGCACCGGCGGCGGGCTTTCGTAGCCGCAGATGGGCACGGGGCATTTGCAGGGCACGAGCGGACACACGCTCTGGTGATCGACGAGCTTGTGGTAAGTGACGTAGAGCCCACAGCCTTCGTGCGGGCACTCCACCCTCACCGACGAAAGGATGGAGTCCACCGCCGTGTTCCACACGTCGAAGCCACCGCCGCGCTCGCACTTCTGGCACTGCCGCTGGTTCCCAGGGCGCTCAACGCGGCAGTCCGCGCAGGCCAGGTGCCCTCCCTTGCACTTCAGAAATCAATCGAACAGCACATCAATCAAGAAACCTGCACCTTGCTCAATCAGCCAAATGGACGAGGTGTATTCAAACCTCATACACTGGAGGCGTCAAGGGGCGGAGGCACAACGGGCAGTGGAGCATGGTGAGGTGCATCGAGACCTTAGACAGCTCCATCGACGGGTCATGTTCCTGTTTGGTCTACATGATCTCGCCCTCCTCGTGCACAGCCATCTCTCGACTTGGGCCGGGGTATTACAAAGCTTTACCATCACATATTTTATACTCCCTCCGTTCCTAAATGTAAGTCTTTATAGAGATTTCACTAGGTGGACTACATACGGAGCAAAATGAATGAATTCACACTTAAAATGCATCTATATACATCCGTATGTAATTCATAAGGCTGGTCATAGTGGGAGTAACATAGGTAGTAACTTAGATGCCACATAAGCAAAAATGATGAGGTGGCAAGTAGTTAATAAGGAGAGAGGCAAATAGAGTAACATAATATGTTACCAT
This sequence comes from Triticum dicoccoides, assembly GCF_002162155.2. NCBI lineage: Eukaryota > Viridiplantae > Streptophyta > Magnoliopsida > Poales > Poaceae > Triticum > Triticum dicoccoides. The sequence goes on along the minus strand of NC_041389.1, from coordinate 228,513,107 downwards.
CACATAGCGCTTCCCAATGCAAAATGAATCTACAAAGTAATAAATGAAGACATCTATATTACCACATATATGATACTACCCACTATGAAGGTAGTAACATAGACTAGTAACATATGCATGTCACTAGTCTAAGTTACTCTCCACTATGACCAGCCTAATGGAATCCCTACAAAGACTTATATTTAGGAACAGAGGGAGTACTACTTCAAGGTGCATTAAATCAACACATGCAAGTATCAAAAGAAGAGTCACGGCATGCATGCATGCGTTGTAATTAATGCATCGGTAAACGCAAATTATTGAAATATATCGAGTGTAGTGCTTTGATGTGTTGCGTCAACTCATACATCAACGAGAAGTTTGATTATCCTCTCCCTCGCGGACTTAACTGCACCTGCCTTTGGCTGTATGACAGGTTGGTCACACACCTATCGGGGCCACCTGTCATACACGCAAAGGCAGGGGCGTCCCTCCCTCGCCCATGAGCGTGGTGGCTGGCAAGACTAGGAGAAGCTTTTGCTACACGCTCTCCCTCCCGCACGCGGTGCACATGCAGCAGTTCAATCAGTGTCAGATGGCCAGAAGCGTACTGTAGTACTCCTCCAGTGCAGTAGTACTTCATCATTGTTCGACTTCCTGAAGAGGCGAAGAGCCAAGCGCAGCCCGGACGCTCGTGTGACAGTTTCATGTGTAGAGTAGTCTAGGATAGCGTGTACCGTGCCTGTAAGCTTAAAATTGTTGGGGTCGGCTCCATGCTATGTGGCCGTCTCAAAGTTTTTAAAAAAATTAAAATCATCTTCTGGCCCTACCTGTCACCCTGGTGATTGTAGTTTGCATGCTCATCTGGTCAATACAGGAATATATATTTTAATTTTTTTTTTGAAAAGGGGGGACTCCACGGCCTCTGCATCAGAACGATGCATACGGCCACATATATTTTAATTTGTGGTGGGTAAATGTTAGAGGTGGCAGCAAATATATTGTACACTATGGGTCTTTCAGCCAAGTTTAGAGGCAAGCATGTGGGGCCAGTGCTATGATGTGTCACGTCAACTCGTACAACGAGGAGAAGCTTGATTTTACTACACGCCTTCTCCCTCGCCCATGTGCGCGGTTGCTCGCAAATGAGGACAGGCTTTTTCTTAGTAGTACTTCTACAACAAGCTATCCGTCCCGCTCGCGGTGGACGGACATGCAGCAGTGGATTCGACACTGTAGAAGCAGTAGTAGTAACATCATTGTTCGTCTTCTCGAAGAGGCGAAGAGCCAAGCACAAACCGAATGTTGCAGTTGCAAACATTGGAGCAGGCATATAGCCAGGCTCTTGCATGAGACAAAATTGCTATGTGAGCCCACTATTGTACTAGTACATACAACTACTTGCTAGTATAGCCCTGTAAACCAGAAAGGAGTAATTGCCCTTCTAGAGATTTCAACAAGTGACTAGACTACACCGAGACGGAGTACTTATGGAGCAAAATGAGTGAATCTGCACCGTAAATAAATACGTACTAGTTCTATCGTTTTCCTCTCCGAGGTGCACAATATTGAGTATACTGACTAGTCTCTTTTTGACACGCATTTAAGTTTTTTTGACACAGTACAGACGCAAGCGCTCATATACACGCGCATACACTCACCCCTATGAACGCACACACACACGACACTATCATCTTGAAATTTACGAAGTCACCATAGGAACCTCGCCGTCTACGGGTCCATAGGTGCTTGAATGCCAAGGAGGAGGAGGGTAGTGGTTCCCGAAAAGTTGAACGGTCAATGATGCATCCTCAATTACATGCAGAGGGAATTAATTGGAGAAGCAGAATAGAGCCAGCATGATGTGAATGCAACAGAGTTTGGACTCTCATATATTAAAGGCGCCCCACCACTCCAATCCATCTACTCCCAAGTCTCTGCGCAACACTGCTCACTCCAATCCAAGACCAAGTGACCAGAAGCCACAAGCACCTATGGAGGCGATGGACGCGAGCGGCAGACGGCTGTGCCAAATCATCCAAGGCGCCGGCCTGCGGCCCCGCACCGTGCAGCGTTTCCAGACGGTGCTGGCGACCGTAGGCATCGTAGCCCTCACCGACGCCGGCTTCGCCTCTCGCATGGACGACATGATGGTCAATTCCGTCCGCAAGTTCACCGCCGTCAAGAAGTGCGCGGATGACCTGCCGTACTGTTCCAGCCCGTGCGCCCAGGCTCCTCATTTCCTGCCACCCTCATCGGCCTACATGGTGACGAACTCTTTCAACCCCTGGTGGCCCTGTAGGTGCCGGAGGTCACGACGAAGAATGTACACCTCGAGGCCGCGCTCGCCGCGCAGCGCCTCACCATGCAAGAAACCGTCGACCTGCACATCCACGTCTACGAGGAAATCGTCTACATAGGCCACTACAAGGCAAGCGAGGACAGAAAGACGTTGGCCTTCTTCCAGCGGCTGGAATCTTTGGATGCCATTGTTCAGAAGAACGTTGACCTGGCCACGAAAGCCGCTGCTACTTAGGCGTCATTCGGTGGGCCAGCGCCCTGAGTCGAGGAGGTGGATGTCGTCGATGGATGCATCTCTTCTTCTTGCCTCCTGTAACCAGCACTGCATCACCTCATGGCCTTAATGTTTTATTACTATAGTACTCCCTCCGTTCCCAAATATAAGTCTTTCTGAAGATTCCAGCAAGTGACTACTACATACGGAGCAAAATGAGTGAATCTACACTCTAAACTATGTCTACATACATCTGTATGTTGTATTCCATTTGAACTAGTATCTAAAAAGGCTTATATTTATGAACGGAGGGAGTATATGGCATTTTTATTCCAGTCGTAACATTTTCACTGTGAGGTGGGGCTGCAATTGAGCAAACCCACCCTGCCCACCGGGCGTCGGCCGAGTTTAGAATTAGAAGAGAGAAACGAGGGAGGAGAGCTAGCTGTAGCACGGACACTGTTGTCAGATGGGACTCGTGTTTATAGAATAGGAGTACTAAGCACTCGTGCCTCTTTTTTTTGAGGGAAAAATTAGTCGTATGTCTAGTACTACCACTAGTTGGGTGCGTGCGACCTATAGTTGTCATCACTTTAGGTCTCCTTTTCGAACTGCGGCTACGCTTCACAATACATATTTTTCACGCATTTATCCTCCCATATGTACTCCTAGGCTATTTCCACGTGCTCCCATTCGCCGACATGTGGGACATAGAGCATCTGGGTCGTAGTGCATGCACGACTCGGAGCATATGTCGGGGTACTTTACATTTCAGACCTCACGAATTACATGCAAACCCCCCGCAGAAGAATAAATAAATGAATGAATTACTACATGAAACCGGATTATTTTCATGGAAACCAGAGCACGTTCATAAAAAATGACCGGACCTAAACCAGTCTAAGGGCCTCTTTGATTTTTCCTGCAAAAAAGGGCCTCTTTGATTTGCAGGATACTAAAAACACAGGAATGGGGAAAGTTTGATGGCGATGAACCGAGACGAGGAGAACTCTAACTCAGTTATAGGTTAGAGTTAGATTCTAACCCTGAACTAACTCTAAACCAAAGAGGTGTATGGATGGCAGGGTTAGATTGACAATAAATGCTCTATCTCAATCATTTGACTACTTTGGACCCTATTTTTAGTCAGACTAAAATAAGTCCCTTGGATCCAAGCACCCTCTTGGTGTGGTCGGCTCTTCTGTGGCCTCCTCCGCTCACCGTTGACATAAATGAACCATCTATACAAATCAAGCATGCAAAACATGATAATTTTTACTTTGTCCATACAAATGAGATATCCCACTTAAACATACAAGTCGTCAATCAAGCTCCACAACATAAAAAACACTTCATGAAACAAAGAATGAGCTAACTCATCATGGAAGTCATTCACGATAGGGAGGGAGCCCGGAGCCCCTCACGCACCGAGGGAGGAGCTCGCCATCGTCGCTCTGGAGGAAGGCTCTGTAGAGCCCAAGCCCCGGGAACCCCTCCGACGCCGGCCCTTGCGAGTTGAGGTCGACACCGGCATGGGTAGCAGGGCCGCTTGCCGCCGACTGGGAACTTAATCTTTGGGCCTCTAGAAATAATGCAAGCCTGTAACTAAAATATCTAGAAAGGTGAACTGAATCTTTGGGCCTCTAGAAATAATGCAAGCCTGAAACTGAAATACCTAGAAAGCTGAACTGAATCTTCGGGCCTCTAGAAATAATGCAAGCCTGAAACTAAAATACCTAGAAAGGTGAACTGAATCTTTGGGCCTCTAGAAATAATGCAAGCTTGAAACTGAAATACCTAGAAAGGTGAACTGAATCTTTGGGCCTCTAGAAATAATGCAAGCCTGAAACTGAAATACCTAGAAAGGTGAACTGAATCTTTGGGCCTCTAGAAATAATGCAAGCCTAAAACTGAAATACCTAGAAAGGTGAACTGAATGTTTGGGCCTCTAGAAACAATGCAAGCCTGAAATTGAAATACCTAGAAAGGTGAACTGAATCTTTGGGCCTCTACAAATAATGCAAGCCTGAAATTGAAATACCTAGAAAGGTGACCTGAATCTTTGGGCCTCTAGAAAGATTTATTACCTCCTCAAGCAGCATCAAACAATTCCATGCGTGCACCACAAATCTATAGCAAGTTTGATCAGGATCTACTTTTCCAAATCAGAATTAGCGCTAGAGCAAGCAAGATCAATGATATGGCCGTGAGACAGACAAGGAACGAACAAACTCACCCCTCTCTGACCTCCCTGGTAGATGCACCGCCGCCGCGCACGACAGAGGGAGAAAAACGACTGGTGAAGGGTGAGCGGGGCGACCTTCAAAGGTCGGAGGGAGAGGGCGGCCGGAGTAGGGCGGCGGAGGCCGGAAGGAGAGGGCAGCCAGAGGAGAGAGAGGGCGAGCGGCGCTTGGGCGGGCAGCCCTATGGGGAACAGAGAGGAGTCGTGCGAGAGGGGGGAGCAATCTGGGGCGGGCAGGTGAGATTTTTTTAGGGGAGCGATCTGGTGCGGGCAGGTGAGATTTTTTTACTTCTCTTTTAGTGGGCCGGAGGATAACTAACCCAATTAGAACCTCTCCATCGGGCTAGTTTTTTTAGCTGGGTTAGAGCAAACTAGCTCAAACTAACCCCTCTTATTTCGATAATTTGAGGCTATTTCAACCCAAACTAGCTCTAACTCAGGGATCCAAACAAAGAGGAGTGTTACTGTACATGCTACAGTGTGGACCGTAGCACATTGTTTTTTATGGCCATATCACCACATTGTTTTCTACTGCTGGTTCACTGGGCTACCATGGTTCGCACGGCTGGTTCACTGGGCTGTCGTGGTTCGCACTCCTCTGACCTGAGTAGTACTCCCTCCGTTCCTAAATATAAGTCTTCGTAGATATTTCACTGTGGACCACATACGGATGTATATAGATGCATTTTATGTGTAGATTCACTCATTTTTCTCCATATGTGGTCCATAGTGAAATCTCTCCAAAGACTTATATTTAGGAACGGAGGGAGTAGTATAGTACTAGTATATACCGCATCATTCTTTGCTCCTTCTTACTACTCCGACATGTGGGAGAGCCAGCATTCGGGTCGACGTGTCATGCACCAGATTAGAGCGCAGAACGGAAGGGGGCATCACCCCAGTCGGAGCGCCAGTAATTCATGACTATAGTGAATGGTCATATCACAAGTCTTTCCAGCAATAACGTGTCGTCAAATCGCACAGCCCCACTCGCTCACCCTCCTCGCCTCTCTGTCAAACCGCCTACCTGAAAACTGTCGCGCGTACTGCCTGGGAAAAGCCTCGCCCTCAACTTTTAACTACGCGAAAATAGTTCAAGCTTGTTCGTTCTATATAAATACAGTACTTACTGTATGTTTATTCACCAGTAGTAAGTAGGACTCGTAGAGTAGTCACCTTAAATAGAGAGTTTCTTTTCTTTAATGCCACGTACACAAATTGAAACGCTTGTTGTGGAGAGAAAAAAGATAATCACTCCACTATATATGGACGCAGGGGCCTGAGCGCTTACTTTACTAGGGTTGCTCTCTTCATTCTCTCATCCTCTCCAGATATAAACAAGACATTTTCTCTCTGCTCACCGCTGGTCACAGATCCGGCCGGATCCCTTCGGCCGGTGTGTGTAGAGGACTAAAAGGTGCATCATTCACGCGGTTATCACCGCCGAGGGAGCAAACCCACAGCTGCCGGAGGGGCCCGATCCTCTGCCCGTGCCGTTCTCTCCAACACAGCGCCGGCTTGGGAGGTCCTCCAACCCTTCTTCCTCCTTGCCGTATTGTCCGCAGATCCTACCTGCCGCCGCCGACATCCCGGTGACCCTCAGGTATAAGTTCTTCGAAAGCGGCCTTGCTCTACTGCCCTAGCTCCCCACGTGTCTGCATGTGCATCTTTTTCTACTCCCATCAGCTCTTCCAAAGCCACCTAAATTTTTAGTATTATTAGAGGTAAAGCTACTTCATGCATTCGAATCTAGGGCTTTGTTCAAACAACGAAGAAAGGGGGAAAGTTGTAGCATGAATCTAGGACTTGATTCAAAGAGGAAATAATATGGTGAAAGTAGTAGAGACCGGATACCCAACCGGTCTCTTGGTTGAAAAGGGAAATAATGGGAAAACGCAGTACAAACTGGATAAGGAACAGATCTATTATTGGTTGAAAAAAGGATAGAAAGTGGCGGCTGGTGGACAAGTCAACAGAGTATGTCCAGGATTAGATTTGCTGCCATCACATAGTAAAAGGTCTTCGGGATTAGATTTGCTGCCCTCACATAGTAAAAGGTCTCAGGATTAGATTTGTTTCCCTCACATAGTAAAGGTCTCAGGATTAGATTTGCTGCCCTCACATAGTAAAAGGTCTCTAGGATTAGATTTGCTGCCCTCTCATAGTAAAAGGTCTCCAAGATTAGATTTGCTGCCCTCACATAGTAAAAGGTCTCCAGGATTAGATTTGCTGCCCTCACATAGTACAAGGTCTCTAGGATTAGGTTTGCTGCCCTCACATAGCGTGAACAAGCTCGGCATCACCACTTTATGCCTCCTTGTAGGTACATTGCGCTGATGCGTCCACTATCGCATGTCCTTATACCAACCTTTTGCTGTTGTTAACGTAAGGGCACATGTAAAATGAAGCGATCACACTGTTACCTTAGGGACATGTCTAACCAGTGTTATTGTTAATCTAATGCCTCCAGTCATAAGATGCAATTAAACTGTGTTACAAATGGCACTCCTGCTGTTTTCCCCAGTATGATAAGTAAGTTTCTCCTTTACGCTGCTGAGTGTCCTGGTGTCCCCACGGTCCCATGCCCTTAAACCAACTCTTTAGCTACTGTTGATTTACTATGTCTGGTAAACAAGCAATGCCACCATTAAAGTAATCCCATATTTGAGGAATCTCATTGTTGATCGTAATGCTTCTGGTAACATGAAGCATTGCTGACGTTTTAAAATTTCTACTGTCCTTGCGTGATTGCCATGAACATAATTAAGATGCTTCGTTTCATTTTGTATATGTTTCGTATATTCTTATTGACCAGCAACTGTTTACTTTCTATCATTTTGTGCAGATAGGGATATCCATTTCACCTTGTTGCTATTGTGACCTTTTGGTGAACTGCACAAAACACTTTTTTTTGGAATGAGTGTCTTGTGCAGTTCAACTAAAATGTCACGTGGGCAATATCTCTCAATTTTTGGTGGAACTGCACAAAATGGTGATTGGAGTTTCCAAAATCTCTGTCAAGTTCTGCTGGTAATCTCGTGCAACATTTTATTAGCCTTTGCAAGATGGAGTCGTCACTGTCAGCACAATGGCACTTTATTTTAGTGGAACTGCACAAAAGGATAAGAAAATTATAGTTGCACCTTACATGAGCCGGACAGCCAACCTTAATGTTCCTCAATTTTAGTGCAACTACTAAAGAAGAACCTGCCAGCTCACAAGAGCAAGTACTTCTTGCTAGCTGAATGATGCAATCTTTGCTTCATTTTAGGTGAACTGCAGAAAAAGGCGCATGAATTGAATCATGGAACTCCAGGCAGACCTCATCCTAGTGGAGCTGGAGGTTGAGTTCAAGGAGGCCGCTATTAAAGTGAAATCATGCTCTCCTGTCTCCTTATTTATGCTGTGCAAACATGTTGTGCAAACAGGAGTACTCAACTACAGATGTTGTGACGGTCAAGAGCATTCGCCAAGTTCTTCGATCGTATGACATGGCTAGCCAAGATGGATTTAATCCTGATATTCACTTTATCAAAAGGCTCTACTGGGTTGGTTCTGAATCTTGCAAGCTGGGAATCAATGAGATGTGTAGGCATCTTTGTTGTACTTATTATTTGAATCTTATTTGTTGGTTCTGAATCTTGCAAGCTGGGAATCAATGAGATGTATAGGCATCTTTGTTGTACTTATTATTTGGATCTTATTTGTTGGTTCTGAATCTTGCAAGCTGGGAATCAATGAGATGTGTAGGCATCTTTGTTGTACTTATTATTTGGATCTTATTTGTTGGTTCTGAATCTTGCAAGCTGGGAAACACAGCATGATGATGCAGAGGACAACAACCATAACAAACAGTTCAAACTTGGTAGTATTATCTTTGTGAAAGTGCGACAAATGTGCTGATCGTGTGCGTCCTGAGAATAATAATTCTAATTGTTGTGCATGTTGATCCCGTGGCACTGATAGAACGAGCCAATGCATTGCTTGTTTTAAGTATAAATTTCTATTAAAGCTAATTAAATTTAAGTAAAGTGACCACTGACTCCTGTTATTACAGTACCAATACAGACCCGCTTGTGAACCGACGTGTGGCCGGAGTAGGTTTCTTAATGGAGGCGTTTGAATGCGCCGAGGGTGCGTCTTCTCCTGGGCATGCGGCGGACGAGGGAGGGGTAGTAACTATTGCCGCCTGTACACACTCAGCTTACAGTTGAATCCAGTTCCCCAAGAGCTGAAAAACGAACTGATGTCGCCGCCTACACACTCGTTCACTCGAAGAGACTCCAATGGCGATCCGAGGGGTGAGACTACTGGATATGGACTTCAGCAAGGAGTTAGATCGCCGTTTAGTCCTATGGCTGCACCAAGTTGAATGTGATGTACACCAACGATACGGACTCGGTGAAGCTCTGCCTCGCCTCAGTCCTATGGCTGCACCAGGTTCTGGAGCATTCACCCGTTTCATCGGCAGCGCCAACTGCGCCTTTGCTACGGTGGAGAGAAGGAAGAACACGATGATTCAGCCACCTGGTGCAACAAGCTTGTCGACATCCAGAAGCAATACAAGATCACCAGCAACGGGCAGGAGAAGGACTCCGTGGTTGACCTTGCTGAGACCATCATCGACCCCTGATACGCCAACATGAAAGAAGACGACCTGAACACGTGGGAGGTACCTCTGAATCTAGCCTACATAACCTACATGGCCAAGGACGCATATGCATGCTACGACATGTACAGGCAGATCTTGGACATGAGGGCGTGTCTGCTTCCCGTAACCGACGAGTACACGGACAGCCGCAGCGTCATGATCAAGCGTGCCAGGAAGGTCTAGATGTTGTACTTTATTTGTTTATAAGCACCTTTATCATCTAAGTGTTTCATGCATTAGCCTATCTGTCGTAATTATCTGTTTTGTTTGAAATGTTTCTTTTAAGAACCCATTAACCTGGTTGCTTTTTTTAGTGGCTATTTGCTTATGTATGTAAACTAGTTCACTTGTCCGTAAAAAAAACTACTTCACTTGGCTGTCGTGCTTTGAATCTCCTTCCTCCCAACATATTCCTCTCCTCAGGTGGACCCAGCAGGTCTCTGAATTTTCTCCCACTTTATTTTTCGATATAAACTAAGTTTTCTCCCAGTACTTTCCCCTAGAACCAACTCAACTGTCCCACGTCTAGCCTAAAAAATAATAATACCCCACGTACTATTAACTCATCAAATTAAAATGATATTTTATTTCGTAAGTTGAAAGTTCTTAAAAAATAATAATAATAATTGTTTATATATAACTTGCCAAGTTAACTCCTGTGATTGTGTACATAAGCTTGCAAAGATTTTACTGACGTGCAATCATGTGTTTATGTTTTTATAATATTTCTCCATCTAGCCCAACATGATATTTTCATCCAGCCCAGCAAGTCCGCAGATTTCGAGAAAAATGCAAATGGGATTTAATAGGGCTGCATAGATGTTACATCATTGTTTCACCCAGCCCACCAAATGGACTAAAAAAACAAATGGACTGGCTGACATGTGGGCCAGTAGGTCGAAGCCTAAGAAGGCGTTGGATTTACATCCAACAGCCGGCATTCTTGTTCAATCTCTCGTCTTGTTCCCCCAGCGCTGCCAGAATCGCCTGCTCCAGCCTTCGGCGTCCAGCGGCGTTGTTTTGCGCTCCTCATCGAAACGCTACCCCGCCGACGGCCAGGCCATCCCTCCACTCCGCACCTCCTGCTATTCTCTGTCGAGTGTAGGCCTACCCCGCACCCGAACCAGTCAAGTTTCCCACTCCTCTCCATCTGCGACTCCACTGCCGCGTCTTCCCCATCTCCAGGTCATTCCAGTCTGGGGCCTCGACATCGTCCACCACCTCGGTGCGCTCAGCACAGCATGGTTAACATACGAGAGTCATCGGAAGAGGACTGTACGTGGAAAGCCTGACGGCTAGGACCCACGAGGTCCATGGTCGCACGCAAGGAAAGTTCCTCCTTATTATGCACTGTACGTGCACTGTACGTGGGAAGGGCTTCTGTATTTCGTGAAAAAAACATTCCCCCCGCTGACAGGTCAGACCCACCAGCTAAATCTTCGCACGCAAGGAAGTGGCTCCTTATTACGCACCAAAAAATGAATACCCCCTGCTAGCTGGGACCCACCATAGTGGGTGGCTGACTTGTGGGCCTACTAAGTTGACGAGGACGGAGGGATTTGTCAACTTAGTCAATATGAACGATTCTAGCTCCAGTGACCGTACGATGTCCATCCAACGGCCATAGTGCTTCTTCAACCTCTGGTCTTCTTGCTCCAGCCGCCCAAAGCAGCGCCGGTCGTGCCGCGTGCTCCTGCCTCTCGTGGCCGGCTGTGATGCCGCGGAGGCCTCACCGCCCCCTACTACTCCCACCGCTAGCCCAGGGTATCCCTCTACTCACCCACACCCCCTGTTATTCTACGGCGACGGCAGCCTCACGCTGCAGCCGAACCAGTGAACCCTCGTACTCCTCTCCGCGTGGGCATCCACTGCCGCGTCTTCCCCGGCTCCGCGTCGTCCCCTTCCTAGGCCTCGCCATCGTCCACCGCCTTGGTGCTCTCGGCGCGGCGTGGTCAACGACCGACTTCCATCGAAAGAGTACTGTACGTGGAGAGGCTGACAGCTGGGTCCACGGCCACAGCCCTGTTTTTTTGTGATTTGCCAAGTAAGTCGCTTTGTTAGGCTTGCTGGGCTGCAAATCTTTCAAGACGAGGAGAGCTTCATTCGGCTGGCCGAGAAAATGGCCTATCAGTAATGAGAAATGGGTTGTACATTTTTAAAACACATCAAACCGGCAATTAGTTTCAAATATCTTTTTTTTCATTTCGAGATTTTAAATTACATTAATTTTTATGCGTGGAGAATTTGTTGGATTTTATATTGATATACATTTATTTTTAAAATCAGTTTGAATGTGAGTCGAAATTTCGGGATTAAAAACAGTTCAGACCGCACCGAAATATGCAAAATTTCGTATAATTTTTTAACCATGGCCACAATATGGGATGTAATGCTAGCAAAAAGAATACGGGCTCCAAAAAAACCTTAAGAATTAGCAAATGGGCTGTAAATTATTAGAAATAATGGCAGATGGGCTATATGCTGTTTTCCACATATTTGAGGCTTTCCTAAAAAAAAAGGTTAACGCACAAGAAGTGACTGTTGGATGTCCATCCAATGGCCGCCGTGCTTCTTCAATCTCTGCTCTTCCTACTCCAGCCGCTCAAACAAGCGCCAGCAGGACTGCCTGCTCCCTCCTCCCCGTGGCTGGCTGTGCTGCCGCGCAGGCCTCACCGCCCCACCGTACTCCCATCGCTGGCCTAGCCATCCCTCTACTCACCCACACCTGCTGTTATTCTCCGGCGACGGCAGACGAACCAGTAAACCCTCGTACAGTCGTACTCCCCTCCGCGTGGGAAACAACTGCCGAGTCTTCCCTGCCTCCGTGTCGTTCCCTTCCTAGGCCTCACCATCGTCCACCGCCCTGGTGCTCTCGGCGCGGCCTGGTCAACGTGGTCAACGACCGACATGCATCTGAAGTGGACTGTACGTGGGGAGGCCGACAGCTGGGTCCATGGCCGCACGCAAGGAAATGCCTCCTTATTACACGCAAAATAATGATTCCTCCACCTGACATCAGGGATCCATCGAAAGGGCCTCTGTATTTCGCGAAAAAAACGTTACCGCCGCTGACAGCTCGGACCCACCAGCTATATCTTCGCACGCAAGGAAGTGCCTCCTTATTACGCACAAAAAAATGAATACTCCCCCTGTTAGCTGGGACCCAGTATAGTGGCAGGCTGACTTGTGGGCCTACTAAGTTGACGGGGACGGAGGGCTTTGTCAACTTAGTCAATATGCACGATTCTAGCTCCAGTGACCGTACGATGTCCATCCAACGGCCGTAGTGCTTCTTCAACCTCTAGTCTTCTTGCTCCAGCCGCCCAAACCAGCGCCGGTCGTGCCTCGTGCTCCTGCCTCCCGTGGCCAGCTGCGATGCGGCGGAGGCCTCACTGCCCCCTACTACTCCCACCGCTGGCCAGCCCATCACTCTACTCACCCACACCCCCTATTATTCTGCGGCGACGGCAGCCTCACACCGCAGCGAACTAGTGAACCCTCGTACTCCTCTACGCGTGGGCATCCAATGTCGCATCTTCCCCGGCTCCACGTCGTCCCCTTCCTAGGCCTCACCGTCGTCCACCTCCCTGGTGCTCTCGGTGCGGCGTGGTCAACGTGGTCAAGGAATGGCTTCCATCAGATGTGGACTGTGCGTGGAGAGGCTGACAGCTGGGTCCACGGCCGCAGCAAGGAAGTGCCTCCTTATTACACGCAAAATAATTATTCCTCCACCTAACAGCGGGGACCCATCGGACAGGCCACCATATTTTGCGAAAAAAACATTTCCCCCTGACTGTTGGGACCCACCAGCTACATCTTCGCACGCAAGGAAGTGCGTCCGGGCAAAAAAAACGATTCGCCCCCTGACTCTTGGGACCCACCAGCTACATCTTCGCAGGCAAGGAAGTGCCTGACAGTCGGGACCCACCTGGTCGAAGTGTACGTAGTGTTGTCATTCTGGTCGCGAACGTGTACGTACATACTGGTCGTTGTAGAGCCGCTCACGTGTCGTAGTAGAGGCACGCACGTAGCATGTACACGTACATACAGCGGCGAGGGTGCAAGAAAGAAAATACGGCCACGTACGTACATACGGGCAGGGTCTCGAACGCCTACTCGTGCATACGTACGGCCAGGGCTCGTGTACATGGCTAGGTCGGAACGGAGAAAGGGCTCGTGTACATGGCTGGGTCGGAACGGAGAAACAGCGTCGTCGTCGTGTTCATGGGGAGGCAACGGAATGCGTCGTGTTCATCGGGAGGCAACGGAATGTGTCGTGTTCATGGGGAGGCAACGGAATGCGTCGTGTTCGTCGGGAGGCAACAGAATGCGTCGTGTTCATCGGGAGGCAATGGAACGCGTGGGAGCCAACAGGCTTCGACGGAACAGGCGATGGAAACGAGGCCTAGCGTACCGCACAACGGAGGAAACGGACCTCCTACATTCGGAACGGGGGTCCTGTTGATCGGGAGGGGTGTGGTGTACCACAAAACGGAGGAAACGGACCTCATACGGTCGAAACGGGGGGTCCTGTTGATCGGGAGGGGTGTGGCGTACCGCAAACCGGACGAAATGGACCTCCTACGGTCAAAACGGGGGTCATGTTGATCGGGAGGGGTGTGGCGTACCGCAAAACGGACGAAACGGACTTGTCTTGGAGCGCTATGGTCGAAACAGGGGTCCTGTTCATCCGGAGGGGTGTGGCGTACTGCAAAACGGGACTCCACGGGATACTGTTCATCTCCACCGTCGACCTCCTCCAGCCTCCACGGGCTCCTGTTCATCCAGCCTCCACCGCGCGCTATTCCACCGGTTACTGTTCAACCACCCCTCCACGGGCACCCCTCCACCGTCTACTGTTCATCCAGCCCTCCACACCACGGGGCCCTGTTCAACCACCCCTCCACGGCCACCCCTCCA
>NC_041389.1:228495842-228498508 GCF_002162155.2 Triticum dicoccoides | reverse complement strand
ACCCTGCAACGCTCACTGTTCATCCAATCGATCGGCTTCAGTTAGCAGCAGTAGAGAAGGAATCACTCGATCGGGTTCAGTTAATAGCCATCGATCGATCAATCGGGTTCAGTAACGCGTAGCTTGCAGTGCAATCGCTCGGGTTCAGTTAGAGCCCAACGCCTCGCTCGCGTTCAGTTAGAGCCAACGCCTCGCACACACGCACGTACGTGAATGAGAGAAATGCGCATCGCTCGGCCCCCGACCTTCCACCGTAACCGGCAACTCCCCGAAATTTTCCTCCCCCTAGCTTCTACCACGGTTTTTTCCTTGATGGACGGCCCAAAGAATGTCATGCAGCTGCGTCTCTGGCCCGCCCCGGACGAAAAGCCCATTTTCTGTCATGATTTTTTGTCATAGAAGTAGGATCCCACCACATCTATGATGATACCGGGTTTTGTCACAATTATCGTCGTAGAAGTGTCATATGTATGACAGGAAAAAAATTCGTTCGGCCCAAAATGTCACGGATGTGTCTTTTTTTTGTACTGCAGTGAGACACATGTGTTTTTGCAATCCATTTAGGTGCACTGTCACGTGTGCATGTAACTCGAATTTGATTTTTGCACATTATACCCATAGAAAATCAATCAATTAGCGTACTAAAACGTCTTAATGATCTCTAATTTTTTTAAAAATTAAAATGTCCCTCCTTTGGTAACATATATATGTTAATCGCGGGATAATTAATTTAACATGCATCGTAGTTGCGGTGGATTCCCGGTGTGTCTGTGTGGGTGTGTGCGTCTGAGGGTGGCGAGTGGCTCGCAATACACTACAAGTTGTGAGCCACCATGTGGGTTGGCCGTTCTATTAGGCAGGCCGGTGCCAGATCAGAGTCGTGAATTCGTAATTTAAAACATTACATGACCCTTTCATACATACATGTTTTGGCCACATGAGGTCGATGGTTGTCCTACACGACACTCTATACTCGCGTATGAGACTTTCTGTGGGCCCGCGAGGTCGTCGTCCATCACTTTGATGAATAGACGGTAGTGAGGTTAATTTGACCAGCAAGGTAGAATCTTTTTTGTTTGTGTTATGGTGGTATATAGTACGCGTCGAAGAGGTGGGAGGGGACTAGCATATACATATACTATACGTATGCGTCCGTGAACAAGTACACCTCACTCAGTGTCTGGACTTTCCGGTTTCTGAGGCACGTGCCACATCAAAATTGTGAAAATGGCTATTCAAACATCACACAACACCTCTTTGCGCCACATGCATGCAGGCGGTGGTTATCCTAGCAAGGACACCCACGTGTGACGCTTCCATCTGTGGGCCCACGAGGCCATCGTCGATGCATGTGCATCACTTTGACCTACATCGGAGAGGTTAATTAATTTCACCAACGATGAGGACTCTTTTTGGGTTGTATTACGGTAGGAGCATGTAGTATGCGTCGAAGAGGGGGAAGGGGACCATCATATGTAGTACGCTTCATGAACCTCGCTCTGTGTGGGTGCATGGTTTACGGTTTTGAGGCATGTGTGGCACATCAAAGTTGTGCATTTTAGGTATTATATTCAACATATGTTTGGCCCACTTGCAAAGAGATGGTGGTTGTCCTCTCGCACCCACTTAAGCGGTTATCAGCGATATCAATGCTTTTCATTAGTGGGCCCGCTTGGTCCATCACTACTTTTTGCCTGACAACAAGAGTGGTTAATTTGACTTAGGAGGGGGTTATTTTTTTTGCTTGTAAATATGGTGTATATATATATATATATATATATATATATATATATATATATATATATATATATATATGAGCACACACACATGCATGTGTACACATGAATCCCTCCCATCGAGTCGAAGTGGCTAGTACAATGACACGTCATGAGCCAATCTCGCTCTGTGTAGGGAAAGTGTACGATTTTTGATGCACGCGCCACATCAATGTTGTGAAATGGTATTCAAACATGCATGCACGCATCACCTCCATACATATGCATGTAGTGGTTATCTTCGAAAGGTACACTCCCTCACGTGGTTATCGGTGACAAGCCTATATATTTGTGGGCCCGTGTGGACATCCATGATCACCTTGACCGACAACAAGATAGGTTACCATGGAGGATTCTTCATTTGGTTCGTGTTATCGTAGTTAGGTCATGGTGAGATTCAGACCTAATTAAAGTTTGAGCGCATATACTATGCACGCATGCATGCATGAATCCCCGTCGTCGGCTTGAAGTGTGGTGTAACATACATATGGATCATCAACCTAACCCTCACTCAGTGTGGGGGTTTCCACTTCCAAATCACGGTGCCACATCAAAGTTGTTCCATTGTGTACTAAAAACACGCCTGACCCATACATATGTTTGGGCCACACGCATGCAGTGGTTGTCTTCGGGGACTAGCTACTTGTGTGATTATTGGTGAGCTAGCCTATCTGGGGCGCATGGGCGGCCATCACTTTGACCAGCAACAAGAGAGAGGTTGTACGACCAAGGTGGATAATTATTGGTCCGTTTTACGATCAATCTTGGTGAGATGCCTCACTGGCCTGTCGACTAAAAGTGTGTGAGGGGTGGGGTGGGGGCTGCTACTTTGCACTTTGCTAGGTGAACCTCGGTTGGGGGGGCATTCATAGCTTAGGATTCCCTTCATGC
>NC_041389.1:228485108-228495577 GCF_002162155.2 Triticum dicoccoides | reverse complement strand
CTTAGGATTCCCTTCGTGCTAACATGAGGGGGGGCTGCTAGCTACTTCGCAGTTTGCTAGGTGAACCACGGTTGGGGGGCATCCATTCATAGCTTAGGATTCCCTTCGTGCCGACACGATGGGAGGGGAGCTGCTAGCTACTTCGTACTTTGCTAGGTGAACCACGATTGGGGAGGCATCCATTCATAGCTTAGGATTCCCTTTGTGCCGACACGACGGGGACAAGCAATACCGTGCGCTTTGCAAGATAGGTGCGACATCGAAGTTGCATTTGGTATTTGAAAATCAAACCACCCTTTTCATACATATAAATTTGGTCCACATGCAAGTGTCTTCATGTTCTGACCCTCTGTAGCGACCAGACCTCAAACAGTCTGATCTTTGTGCACCAGTGTCATCCCTGGATCGGCAATGCTGACACGCACAATACTTGAAGGATTTATAACAGAGTAGCAATCACACACTTATTACATCGAATGTCTCAAAAGAGAACTTATTACAATAAATATGGCTTAAGTCCATCTAATAACGATAACAGCGGAAGGCTTGGAAGATAAGCGAGTCCATCAACTCCAACGGCATCACTGAGTATAAGACCACGACCTAAGGCACCTTACTCGTCGTCTGAAAAGTCTGCAACATGAATGTTGTAGCCCGAAACCGGGTCAGCACATGGAATATGCTGGCAATGTAACACATAGAGAGTAATGAACCGAAAAATGCTATCACTACATGCGTATATGGCTGGTGGAAAGCTCTATGGTTACAGTTTTGCATAAAGCCAATTTTTTCCTACAACAAAGGAATAAGTTTTATTTAACTATCATGGTGGTTGTTAAACATTGAGAAGGTTCACCCAACTCAATCCCAATTAAGCATCATCATTAAACCCAACAAAATAAAATTAAGTAACATGTGATAATCCAAGTACTAGTACTCAAAACATCCATAGGACACGACTAACCATGATTAGTTTATACTCTGCAGAGGTTTGCACACTTTTCCCCGCAAGACTTGATCCGTCCGTTGGATTTCTCGCACTACATGGTGTTTGAGAAACGGATGACCGAGACACAGTCTTTCAGAAGCATTAACTCTTTACTCTGGGTAGACAGTACCAACCTACATCCCCTACATCTGCTAGTCTACCACTGAAAGAGGTCACACAACATACTCAACTATGCTAGAGCCCATAGTAGCTTGCGGCTGCACACGGAAGTTTCTAGCATGAATAATCTCATGATCCCTTTGAGCCTGGGTGGCGGTCCATAGGAGAATCACACAGTACCCCGGGATTTCCAAAAATACAGGCAACACTGGGTTCCCCAGGTGCCTCAATCCACCCAGATGTGTGTTAAAGTTGCCACCTTAAGTAAACCATTAATTAACAATCTCACATCTGTCATGGATACACTCACCCAATCCACGTCTACTAGAATAGCATAACAATATAAGCAAACGTAGAAGTAACTCCCAAAGGGTTGATAATAAACAGGTAATAGGTACTACCTCATCTACTTCCCAAAACCCACATATTAATTAGATTCTAATCATGCAATTTTTTGAGGGTTGATCTAATGCAATAAAACTGGGTAGTAAAGAGGTATGATCAAAGTGTTACTTTCCTTGCTGATGATCCGTGAAACCTAGAGACTCATAGTAGCACGCGGCGCACTCCGGGTACTCTATCTCAAACAAACAAGCATACAATAAGCACTCATCTAATGCACGGGTAAAACTCAAATAAGAGATCTAACCAGAAAGTTCAACTTAAGAACTCCGGTTTGCAGAAAGAATCAAATCAAACAAAACAACAAAACTCAAACAGCGAAAGAAACAAGCTTCGTTTACTAATCTAGACCTAAGTCAAATTTTACAGTAGCAAAGACTTGTTTGAGTTGGTTAAACGGAAAGAGGGTTTTGAGACGAAACTCTAGGCGCTTGAATCTCCTGATTCCGAAAAACGAGCGAAAAGTTATACTAGAACGAAAATCGGATCAGAAATCTCGATCGAAAATAATTGCGGAAAATCCGAGAAAAAGAAAAACGGACGAACAGGCTAACGATAGAACGTTCGCTGTCTGCGGCTAAATGACGAAAACCGTTCATTAAAACGAATGTATGGACGAACGTCCGTTAAATAACTAAACCGAGAAAAAAAAACTGATCTATAAAAAAAATAAACCGGGTTCCTAAAAAAACCAACGGTTTTCTCTCGAAAACCGGCGCTTGCGGCGACTACCTCCGGCGGGTCAACAGCGGCGGCGGCGGGTCAACGGACGGCGGTGGCGGTCGGCTCCGGCGAGGTGGCGGCTATCGGCGGCGGCGGACGGCACGTTGGCGGCGGCGGGCGACGGCGACGTCGGCGGCGGCTGGCGGCTAGGGTTTGGCGGCAGGGTGGGCTGGGCTGGGGCGGCTCGGGAGCGCACTATTTAAAGGGGCCGACCAGGCGGAGTCCTGGCCGAATACGGCCCGACGTCGGTTTCGTTTTTTTTTAATAATTCGGACGTGCAGAAAAAGAAAGAAAAGAAATACTAAACGGACTCCAAAAATCCCTAAATAAATTTTTCCCGTCCTCTAAAAATAAGCCGGACAAGATGAACATATATTTGGGCCTAAAATGCAATTTTGAAAAACGCGTATTTTCCTAATTCAAATAAAATAGCGATAAAACTTTGAAATAAAATCTTATTTGATTTTATTATTAAATCTTCAATATTTCTTTATTTTGGGAAAGTCATTTTATTCCCTCTCTCTTATTTTTATAATTCAAATATTCGAAGATAAAATAATTAAAATCAAATGATCCTTTTTCTAAATTTGAGAAAAACTCAAGTAAGAAAATAACGAAATTCCCAACTCTCTCCGCTGGTTCTTGAGTTGCGTAGAATTTCTAGGATCAAACCAAAAATGCAATAAAATATGATATGCAATGATGATCTAATGTATAACATTCCAAATTGAAATTTTGGGATGTTACAAACCTACCCCCCTTAAGATGAATCTCGCCCTCGAGATTTGGGTTGGCTAGAAAATAGGTGAGGGTGGTCCTTCAGTAGATCTTCCTCTCGCTCCCAGGTGGCTTCATCTTCGTTATGGTGGCTCCACTGAACTTTGCAAAACTTGATAACCTTGCTTCGCGTGACTCGGCTGGCAAACTCGAGAATCTTGACTAGTTTCTCCTCATAGGTCAAATCACTATCCAACTGAATCGCTTCTAGTGGCACTGTGTCTCTCAGAGGTATATCAGCCATCTCTGTGTGGCACTTCTTCAACTGGGAAATGTGGAACACATCATGAACTCGTGACAAACCTTCGGGCTATACCTACTTGTAAGCAACTTCTCTCATATGCTCCAAAACTTTGTATGGTCCCACAGTACGTGGTGCTAACTTTCCCTTAACTCCAAAACGCTTAACTCTTAACTCCTCGAAGTGGGGATACACGAAGATAAACTCTGTCTCCAACTTTGTAAACTGTCTCCTTGCGTTTAGAATCTGCATAGCTCTTCTGTCTGGATTGGGCTACCTTGAGCCTATCACGAATTAGCTTAACCTTCTCTTCACACTATTTAATCAAATCTAGTCCAAACAACTGACGGTCTCCAACTACATCCCACAACAACAGTGTCCTGCACCTCCTTCCGTACAAAGCTTCAAAAGGGGCCATCTTCAGACTGGATTGATAACTGTTGTTGTAAGAGAACTCTGCATAAGGAAAATTGTCGTCCCAACTAGATCCATAATCTAGCGCACAAGCTCTCAGCATGTCTTCCAGAATCTGATTGACTCTCTCGGTCTGTCCGTCTGTCTGTGGATGAAAAGTTGTACTGAACTCTAGCCTGGTACCCAAAGTTCCGTGCAACTGATTCCAGAACTTTGAGGTAAACTGGGTTCCTCTAAATGATACAATGGTCCTCGGAACTCCATGCAGACATACGATCCTGTTCATGTATATCTTTGCCAACTTAGCACTTGTATAAGTGGTCTTCACTGGGATGAAATGAGCTACCTTCGTCAAATGATCGACTACAACCCATATTGAGTCATAGCCTGAATGAGTCCTAGGTAATCCCGTGATAAAATCCATGCCTAGCTTATCCCACTTCCATTCGGGTATCGGCAATGGCTATAGCAATCCTGCTGGCTTCTGATGTTCTACCTTCACTCTCTGGCATACATCACAAATTGCTACATACTCCGCAATATCCTTCTTCATTTCGGTCCACCAGAAAGTGTCCTTCAAATCCAAATACATCTTGGTATTTCCGAGCTGAATCGAATAAGGCAAATCATGGGCCTCTTGCAGAATCAAATTCCTGATCTCCGGGTCATTAGGCACATAAACGCGGTCCTCAAACCATAAGGTATCGTGCTCATCCTCACGAAATCCTTTAGCCTTTCCTTTGCTCATCTTCTCCTTTATCTCGGCAATCTCCTCGTCTGTCTTCTGAGCTTCTCTGATCTTATCCATCAAAGTAGACTGAATCTCCAATGCTGCTACATAGCCTCTCGGAACTATCTCCAAACATATCTCGTGAAGATCCTCGGCTAACTCCTTGGGTAACTCTCCGGTCATGAGAGTGTTGACATGGCTCTTGCAACTCAATGCATCGGCTACTACGTTAGCCTTTCCGGGGTGATAATGCAATCTCATATCATAATCCTTAATGAGCTCCAACCATCTCCTTTGCCTGAGATTAACTCCTTCTGTGTGAAGATGTACTTTAAACTCTTGTGATCCATGTACACCTCACAATGGTTTTCGATGAGAAAATTTCTCCATGTCTTCAATGCATGCACTACGGCTGCTAACTCCAAATCATGTGTAGCATAATTCAACTCATGGGGCTTAAGCTGTCGTGAGGCATACGAAACAACTCTACCCTCCTGCATAAGCACTGCTCCAAGTTCTCGACGAGAAGCATCGCAATATACTTCATAATCCTTGCGTTGATCTGGCAGAATTAACACCGGCGATGTAACCAAATGTTTCTTCAATTCTTGAAAACTGGCCTCACATTCCTCAGTCCAGTTAAACTTGGTGTCCTTCTTCAACAACTCCGTCATGGGTTTTGCAATCTTCGAGAAATTCTCAATGAACCTCCGGTAATATCCTGCGAGTCCAAGGAAACTTCGGATCTCTCCAACTGATGTGGGGGCTTCCCAATTTGTCACAGTGACAACCTTTGTGGGGTCTACTGGTATTCCTTCTCCGGATATAACATATCCGAGGAATCCAACTTCCTTCAACCAAAACTCACACTTGCTGAACTTGGCATATAACTGATGTTCTCTGAGCTTCCCAAGTACCAAACGCAAATGCTCCTTATGCTCCTCTTCATTCTTCAAGTAGACCAAAATATCATCAATGAACACCACGATGAACTTATCTAGAAACTCCATAAACACCTTGTTCATCATGTTCATAAAATATGCAGGTGCGTTAGTCAGACCAAATGACATAACGGTATACTCATATAGCCCGTACCTGGTGGTAAAAGCTGTCTTAGGTATATCCTGCTCTCGAATCTTCAGCTGGTGGTATCCTGATCGCAAATCGATCTTGGAAAATACCTTAGCTCCTTGCAATTGGTCAAACAGATCATTGATCATTGGCAGTGGGTACTTGTTCTTGATGGTCACTTCATTCAATCCTCGATAATCAACAACCATCCTCAATGATCCATCCTTCTTCTCCACTAGAAGCACTGGCGATCCCCAGGGTGACGAACTTGGGCGAATATAGCCTTTATCCAGTAACTCATTAATATGCTTCTTAATTTCCTCCAAATCTTTTGCGGGCATCCTGTACGGTCTCTTAGATATCGGCCATGTGCCTGGCAAAAGCTCAATCAAAAACTCAATGTCTCTATCCGGTGGCATGCCTGGCAACTCTTCTGGAAATACATCTGGGAAATCCTTCACCGCTGGTACTTCCTCCTGTAAAACTCCTGATAAGGAATTTACTTGAGTCCTCTTTGGCACATGCCGGGATACATACTTGATCCTTCTTCCTTCTCGGGTGGTAAGCAAAATCGACTTACTGGCGCATTCAATGTTCCCTCCATACTTCGATAACCAATCCATGCCTAATATCACATCCAGTCCTTGCGACTCCAATACTATTAGGTCTGAGGGGAACACATAGTTACCAATCCTTAATGGTAACCGATCACACCATAGACTAGCCATATACTCTGCTCCTGGTGAGGTTACTAACATGGGTGACGTAAGGGCTTGGGTTGGCAATTTATACTTATCCACAAATCCCCTTGATATGTATGAATGTGATGCACCAGTATCAAAAAGAACGATTGCAGTAAATGACTTAATCAAAAACTTACCTATTACTGCATCTGGCTGGGCGTCAACCTCCTCCACGCTAACGTGGTTCACCTGTCCCCTGTTGAAAGGGTTAGGCTTCTTCCCAGAGCTTCCATTGCCATTTCCATTTTTAGCTTCAGGACATTCATTGGCATAATGTCCAGTCTTCTGGCACTTGTAGCAAGTGATGTGGCTCAGGTCCTTCTTGGCTGGGGTTGATGCGTTGGTACGGTTTTGTCCGTTGCTTCCTCCATTCCCATTACCATTCTTGGGGCCACTATGGTTGTGCGAACTCCCTCCTCCATGGGTATGCTGAAAAGGTCGTCCCGAGTTTGGGGTAAAACGAGGCTTCTGCTGAGCTCTAGAATTGTACTTCCCTTGTCCATACTTCCTCTTGCGGCTGTCAATCTGCTGCTGCTTCCCTTCAATCATGAGAGCTCTATCTACCCACTCCTGGTAGTTGTTGAAGGTTGCCACCATCAACTGCATGCTCAGCTCATCATTCAGTCCTTCCAGAAACTTCTCCTGCTTAGTTGCATCCGTAGCAACGTCATCTGGGGCATAACGTGCTACCTTACTAAAGTCATCCACATACTGGCCAACTGTACGTCCTCCTTGGTGCAAGTTGCGAAACTCACGCTTCTTCATGGCCATAGCTCCTGCTGAAACATGGGCAGTACAGAAAGCCTGCTGAAACTGGTCCCATGTGACAGTGTCGATAGGATAAGTGGTTGTGAAATTCTCCCACCATGATGATGCGGGTCCATCAAGCTGATGTGTGGCAAAACGCACCTTCTCCGCATATATGCATCCTGTAGTGGTCAACTCCCTTCCCATCTTGCAGAGCCAATCATCTGCAACTATCGGCTCGGTGCTACTGGAGAACACCGGCGGATTCAGCCTCAAGAAACAGGCTAAGTGATCAACATGTGGTGGTGGTGGTGGGTTGTTGTTGTTGTTGTTCCCCTGGTTCTGATTCTGGACTAGCATCTGCATCAATGCATTCTGCTGCTGGATCAACTGAGTGAGCTCCGGTGGGAAAGCAAATCCATTGTCATGTCTCGGAGGCATCTGAGGGTTTAGAAAAGATGAGAATACAGAATAGAGATAGATCTAGAGAGAAAACACTACCCATATGCACATGAGAAAAAACACAATCCATATCACTTCAATCAATTCAAACAAGGGCATACAACGGTCTAACTATCGTTACAGAAGTGCTTGGACTATACTATATACATGGGGGAATACTACTACTGTTATGGTGGTCGACTAGAAAAATTGATCGGTCGAAGACTCCATGATATCTGCTCTAGCTTCATCAACAAAGTCATCATCGCTAACGTCTGGGTCCGAGTCGGTGTCATCGATGATGATGTAGTTCTCCGGGCAAGTGAAATCATCGTCTTCTCCTCCAGTCGCGGGGAATCCCATAAATACTTTCAGCTTCTTCTTCAGATCATCATTCTTCTCCACAAGTGTCGTTATTTCCTCCTCATATCCATCGCGTGTAGCTTGAGTTCTTCCTCCAGTTCCGTGATCTTGGTCATAGCCTTCTTCAGATCTATCATGCCTGCGCACATCTGGTTCTCCTGGCGACGAATGTGCTGGTTTAACTCCTGGATGAAAGCTGCAATTGATCTATCCTTCCTGGTGCTAATCATCTCCCATTGCTCATCTCGGCGCCCACAAATCTGGTATATAGTATCCTTGAGATCCTTGTGGTAAACTTCTCCAATGAGTCCCATGGTGATGTGGGCCGCCATGCTCCTTCCTAGACTCCAGGTTGGTGCATCAAAGGAAAACTCTATGCGCTCAGTGACGGGCATGAACGTCCTTCCTGGAACTTGAACTTGAATCATCGAACGCTCCTCTTCTGGTAAAGTGGCGATGTAGGTTCCGATGAAGCTTGGTACTCCGATGTTTAGATACCTAGTGACTTCCTTCAAGTGGCGTCCAAAGGGTGTATTTTCATCCGGTTGCGTGAACTTGTTTCTTGCATCCGCCATCCTAAAGAGTAGAAAAGGTGAGGAGTCGGAAATGAGAAGAGAGTAGTAATCTAGGGCTTTAGCTTAGTGGTCGTGTCCTACAATCAGCGTGTGCTCTGATACCATCTTGTAGCGACCAGACCTCAAACAGTCTGCTCTTTGTGCACCAGTGTCATCCCTAGATCGGTATTGCTGACACGCATAGTACTTGAAGGATTTATAACAGAGTAGCAATCACACACTTATTACATCGAATGTCTCAAAAGAGAATTTATTACAATAAATATGGCTTAAGGCCATCTAATAACGATAACAGCGGAAGGCTTGGAAGATAAGCGAGTCCATCAACTCCGACGGCATCACTGAGTATAAGACCACGACCTAAGGCACCTTACTCGTCGTCTGAAAAGTCTGCAACATGAATGTTGCAGCCCGAAAACGGGTCAGCACATGGAATATGTTGGCAATGTAACACATAGAGAGTAATGAACCGAATAATGCTATCACTACATGCATATATGGCTGGTGGAAAGCTCTATGGTTACAGTTTTGCATAAAGCCAATTTTTCCCTACAACAAAGGAATAAGTTTTACTTAACTATCATGGTGGTTGTTAAACATTGAGAAGGTTCACCCAACTCAATCCCAATTAAGCATCATCATTAAACCCAACAAAATTAAATTAAGTAACATGATGAGATTCACATGATAATCCAAGTACTAGTACTCAAAACATCCATAACCCGGGACACGGCAAACCATGATTAGTTTATACACTCTGCAGAGGTTTGCGCACTTTTCCCCGCAAGACTCGATCTCCTCCGTTGGATTTCTCGCACTACATGGTGTTTGGGAAACGGATGACCGAGACACAGTCTTTCAGAAGCATTAACTCTTTACTCTGGGTAGACAGTACCAACCTACATCCCCTACATCTGCTAGTCTACCACTGAAATAGGTCACACAACATACTCAACTATGCTAGAGCTCATAGTAGCTTGCGGCTGCACACGGAAGTTTCTAGCATGAATAATCTCATGATCCCTTTGAGCCTGGGTGGAGGTCCACAGGAGAATCACACGGTACCCCGGGATTTCCAAAAATATAGGCAACACTGGGTTCCCCAGGTGCCTCAATCCACCCAGATGTGTAT
This sequence comes from Triticum dicoccoides, assembly GCF_002162155.2. NCBI lineage: Eukaryota > Viridiplantae > Streptophyta > Magnoliopsida > Poales > Poaceae > Triticum > Triticum dicoccoides. The sequence goes on along the minus strand of NC_041389.1, from coordinate 228,486,110 downwards.
TAAAGTTGCCACCTTAAGTAAACCATTAATTAACAATCTCACATCTGTCATGGATACACTCACCCAATCCACGTCTACTAGCATAGCATAGCAATATAAGCAAACGTAGAAGTAACTCCCAAAGGGTTGATAATAAACAGGTAATAGGTAGTACCTCATCTACTTCCCAAAACCCACATATTAATCAGATCCTAATCATGCAATTTTTTGACGGTTGATCTAATGCAATAAAACTGGCTAGTAAAGAGGTATGATCAAAGTGTTACTTGCCTTGCTGATGATGCGTGAAACCTAGAGACTCGTAGTAGCACGCGGCGCACTCCGGGTACTCTATCGCAAACAAACAAGCATACAATAAGCACTCATATAATGCGCAGGTAAAACTCAAATAAGAGATCTAACCAGAAAGTTCAACTTAGGAACTCCGGTTTGCAAAAAGAATCAAATCAAACGAATGAACGAAACTCAAACGGCGAAAGAAACAAGCTTCATTTACTAATCTGGACCTAAGTCAAATTTTACAGTAGCAAAAACTTGTTTGAGTTGGTTAAACAGAGAGAGGGTTTCGAGATGAAACTCTAGGCGCTTGAATCGCCTGATTAAAAAAACGAGCGAAAAGTTATACTAGAACGAAAATTGGATCAGAAATCGCTGTCTGTGGACAAACAACGAAAACCATTTGTGGCTAAACAAACGAACGAACAGGCTAACGAACGAACGTTCGCTGTCTGTGGCTAAACAACGAAAACCATTTGTTAAAACAAATGTATGGACGAACGTCCGTTTAATAACTAAACTGAGAAAAAACCGATCTATAAAAAAATAAACCAGGTTCCTAAAAAAACGACGATTTTCTCTCGAAAACCGCGGCGGTGGCGGCGACTACCTCCGGTGGGTCAACGGCGGTGGCGGCGGGTCAACGGACGGCGGCGGTGGTCGGCTCCGACGAGGCGGCGGCGATCGGCGGCGGCGGACGGCGCGTCGGCGGCGGGCGACGGCGGC
>NC_041389.1:228436617-228484660 GCF_002162155.2 Triticum dicoccoides | reverse complement strand
CGGTGCAGCACTGCGGCGGTGGCTGGCGGCTAGGGTTTGGCGGCGGGGTGGGTTGGGCTGGGGCGGCTCGAGGCGCACTATTTAAAGGGGCTGGCCGGGCCGAGTCCAGGCCGAATATGGCCCGAGGTCGGTTTCATTTTTTTTAATAATTCGGACGTGTAGAAAAAGAAAGAAAAGAAATAGTAAACAGACTCCAAAAATCCCGAAATAAATTTTCCCCGTCCTCTAAAAATAAGCCGGACAAGATGAACATTTATTTGGGCCTAAAATGCAATTTTGAAAAACTCATATTCTTCCTAGTTCAAATAAAATAGCGATAAAACTCCGAAATAAAATCTTATTTGATTTTATTATTAAATCTTCAATATTTCTTTATTTTGGGAAAGTCATTTATTTCCCTCTTATTTTTATAATTGAAATATTCGAAGATAAAATAATTAAAATCAAATGATCCTTTTTCTAAATTTGAGAAAAACTCAAATAAGAAAATAACAAAATTCCCAACTCTCTCCGCGGGTCCTTGAGTTGCGTAGAATTTCTAGGATCAAACCAAAAATGCAATAAAATATGATATGCAATAATGATCTAATGTATAACATTCCAAATTGAAAATTTGGGATGTTACACCCTCTCCCGCGTCATTTTTCGCCAAATTTATGAACATTGGACAAGTCGGATGATGCAACAGACACGGTTCACTCAAACTAACCGTGTGCCACGCCGGTGCCCCTCTCATGCACACATCCGCACAGTACATTAGGCTCCACGAGGCTCCCCCTCTAAAAAATATCTTCCTGCCTCGAGGGTTTTTCTATTTCATAACACACGATTGTTATCTCCAGACCGTGTGCGATGTTTCTTCTTCACAATCCCATCTTCATCCCTAGAAAATATCTGCCCGCCTCGAGGAGGGTTTTTCTGTTTCATAACACACGGTTGTTATCTCCGGACCGTGTACGATGTTTCTTATTCCCAATCCCGCCTGCCCCTAGAAAATATCTGCCCGCCTCGAGGGTTTTTCTGTTTCATAACACACGGTTGTTATCTCTGGACCGTGTGCGATGCACCATCAACAAAATTTTCATTAGCCCTGGCATTTCACTCCCATGTTTGACTCCCGCACTGTAAAATTTTCAGTACCCGCATCATTTCCTCAAACACACACCCCCCTCCACACACACACACACCAAAACCTCCTAGCGCATGCACGCACGCACACACACACACACCCTCGCTTGCTCGAAACCCTAGCAAGGTCCCCGCCGTCGCCGCCGCCGCCGCTGCGAGACCTCCATTGTCAACATCTGCCGGTTTGCCCGTGCAGCTTACCCATCAATCTCCATACCAAGGCCGCCCTGAGTTTCTTAGATGACGCCTGCCAAACGCCCCTTTTCCTCCAGATCCCCATCCCCATCCCCCAATCTAGAGCGTCACAGCCCAAGCCCAGCTATGCTTCCCGTGGAGCTCGAGGAGCGACTGGCCCAAAAGAGGTGTATCGCGGTCTCTTCGCCCGATGTCGCCAAGGAAGATGACGACCATTACTGGCGGCAGGAACTCAAGCAGCGGGCTAGAGTATGCGGGCATGTCTCTTCTGCCAGCTACGACATCAAGGTCATCGACAGCGACGGCCTGAGGCGGGCTATGTCATAGGTTAAGTGGCCCATCCCCAACCCCTCGGGTTCAACCACCGTCGATCTCATGCATGGCCCCGCCGCTGATCTCCTCTGGCTCACTGTCAACAACTTGCCGTCCTACATTGCCATCGAGCCCCTTTTGTCATTTCTTAAGGACACATTCTGCAAAGCTGGCTTGGGATCCACAACTTCCAAGTTAGACCTCATCGACGATGACCACGAGGAGGGCACCCTCTCCGGCTCTTCCAATGGGAAAGAGCCCGTCTGCTCTTCCAAGGGGAAAGAGCCCGTCTACGACATCAGGGAGGGCACCCTACAGTCGCGCTTTTCCAAGGGTAAGGAGCCCATCTGCGACAACATGGAGCGCATCCAGGGTCCGTGCTCTTCCCACGGGAACAAGTACATCTGTGACAAGTGAGGAAACCCATGATTTGTTTTGTCGTGCATCTTCACAGGGGGAAACCCATGATTTGTTTTGTCGAGTTCCTTTTGTAGTGTAGTGAGAATATGTCCTGTTTTAATTGCTATATCTGGTTGTTTGCAGTATGCCTTGTTTATTTCAGTTGTTCACAATGCGATGCTCTATATGTGCAGTTATTTACTGTACAGTACATTTCATCAATCCAGTTTTAAACATACTGATAAGAATGCATATATTTGCTTGTTGTTAAGCCTGTTATAGCTAGCATATGCCTCTTTTAAAGTTTTTTGATTGTTCTGTTGTTTGTAGTTAGCATAAGTCCAGTTTCAAATGCTATCTTTGGTTGTTCGTAGTATGCCTTGTTTATTCCAGTTATTCACAACGTGATGTTCTATATGTGCAAGTATGAACTGTGCAGTTCAATTTCATCAGTACCAGTATCAACAATACCACTATGGCCCTATTTGTTTCGGATTCTGGGACCAGATTCAGCTTTGCCAGTGAAGCCGAATCTGGAATCCGAAACAAATAGCTATTTGGAATCAGCTTTGCCAGTGAAGCTGAATCTGGATTTGGGTCATTTTTAGTGCAATTTCCTGAAGCACCTCAAAGTGTACTTCGGTGGTGAAGCTGATTCGCAGTAACAACTTCGCCACTGAAGCGAATCCGTAGGTGATTAAAATCCAAGCGAAGCTGAAACAAACAGGGCATGAACGACTACATTTGGTTGTCGCATCTTGTAGTTAAACACGCCTTTCCATTTTTATTTAACAATAACCAGTGTACTTAGACCGACACAATACCATTTTGAATGACTATGTTTGCTTGTTGTTAAATGTTAGGCATGTTGCAGTTAACACACCTTCTCACTTGTTTTGCTTTACTAGCATGCTTAAACCTGCAGACTGAAGCTATCTTTTGGAGATTATTTTGTCTGCCATGGATAACTTTGGTTGATGTTTAGCCTGTTGTGCTTAACATGCTCCTCGATGTACCTACACAGGACAATTTTCGGAACGATTGATGTTTTCCATCGAGGTTAGTTTCATCCCATGGCTTATATATGCTCACTGTTCAGGATATCGGTAGCTGGTACCATATAGGTTGGGGGCTGATAAGGGACTAATCGGTGAATCGGACTTTTAACTGAATATATCTGCAATCCATTTACCGGTAGGTTAACTAGGGCCATATGTAATATATCTGATGCTACATAGCAACATGCACTATACTTAATGTCTACATATGCAATCCTAGGCTACATAGCAACAAGGAAGAGTGTTACCTTAATGTTATGATGATGTCTAGATACACGTAGAAGAGCAACAACAACAACAACAACAACAACAACAACAACAACAACAACAACAACAACAACAACAACAACAACAACAACAACAACAACAACAACAACAACAACAACAACAACAACAACACAGCCCTGTTTGGATACTCAACTTAGCTTAGAGGTTAGAGTTAGTTTCTAGATCATGACTAACCCTGAACTAACTCCATCCAAAGAGGTGTTTGGATGACAAGGTTAGATACTTAGATTGATAATAAATGCAATAGGAGAACTAGCTCCGATTAGCACCTCTTGGGTTGGATAGTTTTTTTGGGTGGGTTATAGATGCAACTAGCTCAAACTAGCCATCATGTTTAGATATACATTAGGGCTATTTGAGCCCGAACTAGCTCAAACTAACTCTAACCCATGGATACAGCAGCAGTTAATCAGCCGATAATTTGTAAGAATGCAATAAACTCCTTCCGGCCCATAACACAAGATGGTGATTCATCTAATATGTGAGTATATTGGATGTTATAAGATATTATAAAAGAGTGTTGTATTACGTCATTGTGCAATTGGTGTTTATCTTCTAATATTAACTTGGTGCTATTAGGTACATATGTCATTGGTAAAGATCTGCACTTCGACCCTTTCTGCGTATGGGTGCTACCTCTTGAGCACTGCGTTGGTTTTCCCTTGAAGAGGAAAGGGTGATGCGGCAAAGTAGCGTAAGTATTTCCCTCAGTTCTTGAGAACCAAGGTATCAATCCAGTAGGAGGCTCCTCAAAAGTCCCTCATACCTACAAAAACAAACAAGAACCTTGCAACCAACGCGATAAAGGGGTTGTCAATCCCTTCACGGTAACTTGCGAAAGTGAGATCTGATAGAGATAATAAGATAAGATAAATATTTTTGGTATTTTTATGATAAAGATTGGAAAATAAAGATTGCAAATAAAGATAGATGGAAAACTTATATGATAAAAGATAGACCCGGGGGCCATAGGTTTCACTAGTGGCTTCTCTCAAGATAGCATAAGTATTACGGTGGGTGAACAAATTACTGTCGAGCAATTGATAGAAAAGTGCATAGTTATGAGATTATCTAGGCATGATCATGTATATAGGCATCACGTCCACAAAAACTAGATCGAGACGATTCTGCATCTACTACTATTACTCCACACATCGACCGACTCCTGCCTGCATCTAGAGTATTAAGTTCATAAGAACAGAGTAACACATTAAGCAAGATGACATGATGTAGAGGGATAAAATCAAGCAATATGATATAAACCCCATCTTTTTATCCTTGATGGCAACAATACAATACGTGCCTTGCTGCCCCTGCTGTCACTGGGAAAGGACACCGCAAGATTGAACCCAAAGCTAAGCACTTCTCCCATTGCAAGAAAGATCAATCTAGTAGGCCAAACCAAACTGATAATTCGAAGAGACTTGCAAAGATAACCAATCACACATAAAAGAATTCAGAGAAGATTCAATTATTTCTCATAGATAAACTTGATCATAAAACCCACAATTCATCGGATCTCGACAAACACACCGCAAAAAGAGTTACATTGAATAGATCTCCAAGAAGATCGAGGAGAACTTTGTATTGAGATTCAAAGAGAGAGAAGAAGCCATCTAGCTAATAACTATGGACCCGAAGGTCTGTGGGAAACTACTCACAACTCATTGGAGAGGCCTTGGAGATGACGTAGAGGACCTCCATGGTCGATTCCCCCTCCGGCGGAGCGCCGGCGAAGGCTCCAAGATGGGATCTCGCGGATACAAAAGGTTGCGGCGGTGGAAATAGTTTTTCGTGGTGCTCCTGGATGTTTTCGGGGTACGGGAGTATATATAGGCAAAGGAGGTAGGTCAGGGGAGCCACGAGGGGCCCACGAGGGTGGGGGGCGCGCCCACCCCCTAGGGCGCACCCCCCTGCCTCGTAGCCGCCTCGGCTGCTTCTTGACGTCCACTCCAAGTCTCCTGGATTGCGTTTGTTCCAAAAAGATCGCTCCCGAAGGTTTCATTCCGTTTGGACTCCGTTTGATATTCCTTTTCTTCGAAACACTGAAATAGGCAAAAAAGACAGCAATACGGGCTGGGCCTCCGGTTAGTTGGTTAGTCCCAAAAATGATATAAAAGTGTAAAGTAAAGCCCATAAACATCCAAAACGGGTAATATAATAGCATGGAACAATCAAAAATTATAGATACGTTGGAGACGTATCAAGCATCCCCAAGCTTAATTCCAGCTCGTCCTTGAGTAGGTAAATGATAAAAACAGAATTTTTGATGTGGAATGCTACCTAGCATATTTCTCAATGTAATTTTCTTTATTGTGGCATGAACGTTCAGATACAAATGATTCTAAATAAAAGTTCATATTGACATAAGAGTAATAATACTTCAAGTATACTAACAGAGCAATCATGTCTTCTCAAAATAACATGGCTAAAGAAAGCTATTCCTACAAAATCATATAGTCTAGTTATGCTCTATCTTCATCACACAAAGTATTTAATCATGCACAACCCCAATGATAAGCCAAGCAACTGTTTCATACTTTAGTATTCTCAAACTTTTTCAACTTTCACGCAATACATGAGCGTGAGCCATGGACATATCACTATATGTGGAATAGAATGGTGGTTGTGGAGAAGACAAAAAAGGAGAAGATAGTCTCACATCAACTAGGCATATCAACGGGCTATGGAGATGCCCATTAATAGGTATCAATGTTAGTGAGTAGGGATTGCCATGCAACGGATGCACTAGAGCTATAAGTGTATGAAAGCTCAACAAAAGAAACTAAGTGGGTGTGCATCCAACTTGCTTGCTCACGAAGACCTAGGGCATTTTGAGGAAGCCCATCATTGGAATATACAAGCCAAGTTCTATAATAAAAAACTCATACTAGTATAAGAAACTGACAACATAGGAGAATCTCTATCATGAATATCATGGTGCTACTTTGAAGCACAAGTGTGGTAAAAGGATAGTAACATTGTCCCTTCTCTCTTTTTCTCTCATTTTTTTTATTTGGGCTTCTTTGGCCTCTTTTTTTTATTTGGACTTCTTTGGCCTCTTTTATTTTTATAAAGTCCGAAGTCTTTTCCTGACTTGTGGGGGAATCATAGTCTCCATCATCCTTTCCTCACTTGGGACAATGCTCTAATAATGAAGATCATTACACTTTTATTTACTTGCAACTCAAGAATTACAACTCGATACTTAGAACAACATATGACTCTATGTGGATGCCTCCGGCGGTGTACCGGGATATGCAATGAATCAAGAGTGACAAGTATGAAAGAATTATGAAGGTGGCCTTGCCATAAATACGATGTCAACTACATGATCATGCAAAAGCAATATGACAATGATGGAGCATGTCATAATAAACGGAACGGTGGAAAGTTGCATGGCAATATATCTTGGAATGGCTATAGAAATGTCATAATAGGTAGGTATGGTGGCTGTTTTGAGGAAGGTATATGGTGGGTGTATGGTACTGGCAAAAGTTGAGCAGCACAAGAGGGGCTAGCAATAGTGGAAGGGTGAGAGTTCGTATAATCCATGGACTCAACATTAGCCATAAAGAACTCATATACTTATTGCAAAAATCTACAAGTCATTGAAAACAAAGCACTACGAGCATGCTCCTAGGGGGATAGATTGGTAGTAAAAGACCATCGCTCGTCCCCGACCGCCACTCATAAGGAAGACAATCAATAAATAAATTATGCTCCAACTTCATCACAAAGCGGTTCACCATACGTGCATGCTACGGGAATCACAAACTTGAACACAAGTATTCCTCAAATTCATAATTACTCCACTAGCATGACTCTAATATCACAATCCTCATATCTCAAAACAATTATCAAGCATCAAATTGATCATAGCATCCAATTCACTTTCTATGATAGTTTTTATTATACCCAACTTGGATGCCCATCATTCTAGGACCAATTTTATAACCATCGAAAATACCATGCTATTCTATAAGACTCTCAAAATGATATAAGTGAAGCATGAGAGATCAACAATTTCTACAAAATTAAACCACCGTCGTGCTCTAAAAGATATAAGTGAAGCACTAGAGCAAAATTATCTAGCTCAAAAGATATAAGTGAAGCACATAGAGTATTCTAATAAATTCCGGATCAAGTGTGTCTCTCCCAAAAGGTGTCTACAGCAAGCATGATTGTGGTGAACTAAAAAGAAAAGACTCATATCATACAAGACGTTCCAAGCAAAACACATATCATGTGGCGAATAAAAATATAGCTCCAAGTATAGTTACCGATAGACGAAGACGAAAGAGGGGATGCCTTCCGAGGCATCCCCAAGCTTAGGATTTTGGTTGTCCTTGAATATATTGGGGTGCCATGGGCATCCCCAAGCTTGGGCTCTTGCCACTCCTTATTCCATAGTCCATCAAATCTTTAGCCAAAACTTGAAAACTTCACAACACAAAACTCAACAGGAAATCTCATAAGCTCCGTTAGTGCAAGAAAGAAAAACCACAACATAAGGTATTGTAATGAACTCATTCTTTATTTATATTGGTGTTAAATCTACTGTATTCCAACTTCCCTATCGTTCATACCCCCTCATACTAGCCATAGATGCATCAAAATAAGCAAACAATACACGAAAAACAGAATCCATCAAAAATAGAACAGTATGAAGCAATCTGTAACTTCCGAATACTTCTGGAACTCTACAACTCCTACCAAAATAGGAAGTTGTGGGAAATTTGTCTATTGATCTACTGCAAAAAGAATAAACTAAACATCACGTTTATGTGATTTATTAATTATTCTTGTGCGCACAAAATTTTCTGTTTTTCAGCAGAATCAAATTAACTATCACCGTAGGTTATCATATAGGTTCTACTTGGCACAAACACTAATTAAAACATAAAACCACATCTAAACAAAAGCTAGATAAATTATTTATTACTAAGCAAAAGCAAAAAGCAAAAAACCAAAAACAAAATTGGGTTGCCTCCCAACAAGCGCTATCGTTTAATGCCCCTAGCTAGGCATAAAAGCGAGAATAGATCTAAGTATTGCCATCTTTGGCATTCAGTTCATAAGTGGCTCGCATAATAGATTCATAAGGTAATTTGACTTTCTTTCTAGAGAAGTGTTCCATGCCTTTCCTTGATGGAAATTGGAATCTAATATTCCCTTTCTTCATATCAATAATTGCACCAATCGTTCTAAGGAAAGGTCTACCAAGAATAATAGGACATGAAATATTGCAATTTATATCAAGAACGATAAAATCTACGGGCACATAATTCCTATTTGCAACAATAAGGACATCATTAATCCTTCCCATAGGTTTCTTAATAGTGGAATCCGCAAGATGTAAGTTTAAAGAGCAATCATCAAAATCATGGAAACCTAGCACATCACATAAAGTTTTCGGAATAGTGGAAACACTAGCACCCAAATCACAAAAAGCATAGCATTCATGATCTTTAATTTTAATTTTTATAGTAGGTTCCCACTCATCATAAAGTTTTCTAGGTATAGAAACTTCCAATTCAAGTTTTTCTTCATAAGATTGCATCAAAGCATCAACGATATATTTGGTAAAAGCTTTATTTTGACTATAAGCATGAGGAGAATTCAACACGGATTGCAACGAGGAAATAAAATCTATTAAAAAACAATTATCATAATTAAATTCCTTGAAATCCATAATAGTGGGTTCATTGCTATTTAAAGTTTTGATCTCTCCAATCCCACTTTTACCAAATTTAGCATCAAGATCTAAAAACTCTGAATTATTGGGACGCCTTTTAACTAAAGTTGACTCATCTCTAGTCCCATCATTATCAAGACTCATATTGCAAAACAAAGATTTAAAAGGGGACACATCAATAACTTTTAGATCTTCATCATTATTTTCCCCTAACCCTTCTCGTTTGGCAGCCATCTTATTAACGATTTGGGCTATTGATTTTTCAAGACGAGCAATCTGAGAATTCAAACATAAAAATCCTTAGACATATCATCAAGCTCTTTATTTATGTACTCCATAAAGATTTTTTGTTCTTTAAGCTCTTTTCTAAAGAAATTATTATGCTCAAATTGTAAATTCATAAAGCTTCTAACATTTAATTCAATCTCTTCCAACCTTTTAAGATGGAGATCAGCATACTTAGGCAAAGCCATAGGGGAAAATAGGCAAGTGAAAGAGAGAGGCAAACAGGAAAGAGAGGGCGAATAAAACGGTCAAGGGTGAAGTGGGGGAGAGGAAAACGAGAGGCAAATGGCAAATAATGTAATGCGAGGGAGATGAGTTTGTGATGGTTACTTGGTATGTCTTGACTTGAGCGCAGACCTCCTCGGCAACGGCACCAGAAATCCTTCTTGCTACCTCTTGAGCACTGCGTTGGTTTTCCCTTGAAGAGGAAAGGGTGATGCAGCAAAGTAGCGTAAGTATTTCCCTCGGTTTTTGAGAACCAAGGTATCAATCCAGTAGGAGGCTCCTCAAAAGTCCCTCGTACCTACACAATCAAACAAGAACCTCGCAACCAACGCGATAAAGGGGTTGTAAATCCCTTCACGGTAACTTGCAAAAGTGAGATCTGATAGAGATAATAAGATAAGATAAATATTTTTGGTATTTTTATGATATAGATTGGAAAATAAAGATTGCAAATAAAGATAGATGGAAAACTTATATGATAAAATATAGACCCGGGGGCCATAGGTTTCACTAGTGGCTTCTCTCAAGATAGCATAAGTATTATGGTAGGTGAACAAATTACTGTCGAGCAATTGATAGAAAAGTGCATAGTTATGAGATTATCTAGGCATGATCATGTATATAGGCATCATGTCCTCAACAAGTAGATCGAAACCATTCTGCATCTACTACTATTACTCCACACACTGACCGACTCCTGCCTGCATCTAGAGTATTAAGTTAATAAGAACAGAGTAACGCATTAAGCAAGATGACATGATGTAGAGGGATAAACTCAAGCAATATGATATAAACCCCATCTTTTTATCCTCGATGGCAACAATACAATACGTGCCTTGCTGCCCCTGCTGTCACTGGGAAAGGGCACCGCAAGATTGAACCCAAAGCTAAGCACTTCTCCCATTGCAAGAAAGATCAATCTAGTAGGCCAAACCAAACTGATAATCCGAAGAGACTTGCAAAGATAACCAATCACACATAAAATAATTCAGAGAAGATTCAATTATTTCTCATAGATAAACTTGATTATAAACCCACAATTCATCGGATCTCGACAAACACACCGCAAAAAGAGTTACATCGAATAGATCTCCAAGAAGATCGAGGAGAACTTTGCATTGAGATTCAAAGAGAGAGAAGAAGCCATCTAGCTAATAACTATGGACCCAAAGGTCTATGGTAAACTACTCGCAACCCATCGGAGAGGCCTTGGAGATGATGTAGAGGCCCTCCGTGGTCGATTCCCCCTCCGGTGGAGCACCGACGAAGGCTCCAAGATGGGATCTCGCGGATACAGAAGGTTGCGGTGGTGGAAATAGTTTTTTGTGGTGCTCCTGGATGTTTTCAGGGTACGGGAGTATATATAGGCGAAGGAGGTAGGTCAGGGGAGCTAGGGCATGCCCTCCTGCCTCGTGGCCGCCTCGGCTACTTCTTGACGTCCACTCCAAGTCTCCTGGATTGCGTTTGTTCCAAAAAGATCGCTCCTGAAGGTTTCATTCCTTTTGGACTCCGTTTGATATTCCTTTTCTTCGAAACACTGAAATAGGCAAAAAAATAGCAATACGGGCTGGGCCTCCGGTTAGTAGGTTAGTCCCAAAAATGATATAAAGGTGTAAAGTAAAGCCCATAAACATCCAAAACGGGTAATATAATAGCATGGAACAATCAAAAATTATAGATATGTTGGAGACGTATCAATGGGGAAATGAGATATCGATGAACCAGCATCAAGTGAGGAAGCTGATAAATATTGTTAGTAAAATGGGTCAAAAGATGGCAATTAAACTATTTGTTTACACTTTATCCAATACAACAGCGAACTAGAGGATGGTAAGTAAGAACTCTGCAGCCTTCTTTTTACTGCCCATAATGAGTTGTGTTAGATGACAATGTCTGAATCTTTTTTCCTTTGCAGTGGTTCCCAAAGTAGTTTACTAAAGATTACCTCTCAAACTACATGATTGGTGGGCATGCAAAGGTTAAAGTATTTCTACCAGAACATGATGATTATCTAGATGTTCTCATGAAGACCGTGAAGGATGGGCGGTCGGCCATCACAAGGGGTTGGACTAGAGTCGTGCGTGCCTTTTGCATGGAGGAGGGCACAATATGGGCATTCCGCTTCACCTTGTTCAACAACCAGAATGTTTTCCCTCTTTCTTTACCGTCTTTAATAGTACAAGTATACAATTGTGGTTCATCATTCTTTATTTGGTTCTTATGTAATTCTTGATGTGTACCTATGAATCGAATAAGCATTGGTTGTCTGAACCTAATGGATATGAATAAAGCTATAACATACATTCAATTTCAATTTCAATTTCAATTTGATATAGCAGCAATTAAATTACAGTGAAATTACGCTCTCCATGTTGTTACGGCACACATGATTGGTAAAACACAAACGTTTGCGATATACACCATAATCCGAGACGGTTCACACAGAGGAAACATGTGCAAGCGTGCACACAGTTGCCGTTTGCAAAGCGTGTGCGATGTTAGACAATATCACAAATGGTGCTGGCAAACTAACCGTTTGCGATAGTTGCCTTATCATACACGATTCGCAACCATGAACTGTTTCTAATGAAGTATGCATCGTAAACGTTGCACCACAGAATAGTGTGTGCGATAGTTGCCTTATCGTACACGATTAGCAACCATGAACTGTTTCTGATGAAGTATGCATCGTAAATGTTGCACCACAGAATAGCATGTGCGATAGTTGTCATGTACGACGATGTTACGACGGTCCGACGTTTCATAACCCTATCCGACACTCGTGCGACGATTATCTAATCTTCTTAATTAGTTATCGCATACAGTTTGTGAAAAGCGAATGTGTGTGATTGTATGCTTATCATACACGTTCTATAATAGTGAACCATTTGTGATGGGCCGCGCATCATAAATGTAGCACCATAGAATACCGACTGCGATGGCAATGTGACCACAAATGAGTAGAAGTACTATAGTGTTGCTATCCCCAGCGGTTTCTGGGTCGTGTGGGAAGGACCCCTCTATCGTCGTCACTCACTACGCGACGGTTCCAAATGCCTTCGCGGGAAGGGATTAAAAACCATTTGTATAGCACTGACGCGTACTAGTGTGTGCAGTGAATCAAGAGTGACATGTATGAAAGAATTATGAAAGGTGGCTTTGCCACAAATACGATGTCAACTACATGATCATGCAAAGCAATATGACAATGATGATGTGTGTCATAATAAACGGAATGGTGGAAAGTTGCATGGAAATATATCTCGGAATGGCTATGGAAATGCCATCATAGGTAGGTATGGTGGCTGTTTAGAGGAAGTTATATGGTGGGTGTATGGTACCGGCGAAAGTTGTGCGGTACAAGAGAGACTAGCAATGGTGGAAGGGTGAGAGTGCGTATAATCCATGGACTCAACATTAGTCATAAAGAACTCACATACTTATTGCAAAAATCTATTAGTTATCGAAATGAAGTACTGCACACATGCTCCTAGGGGGATAGATTGGTAGAAAAAGACCATCGCTCGTCCCCGACCGCCACTCATAAGGAAGACAATCAATAAATAGATCATGCTCCGATTTCATCAGATAACGGTTCACCATACGTGCTTGCCACGGGACTCACAAACCTCAACACAAGTATTTCTCTAATTCACAATTACTCCACTAGCATAACTCTAATATCACCATCTTCATATCTCAAAACAATTATAAGGAATCAAACTTCTCATAGTATTCAATGCACTTTATATGAAAGTTTTTATTATATCCCTCTTGGATGCCCACCATATTAGGACTAAATTCATACCCTAAGAAAATTACCATGTTGTTTAAGACTTCAAAATAATATAAGTGAAGCACATGAGATTTCATCAATTTCTTCAAAATAAAACCACTGTCGTGCTCTCAAAAGATATAAGTGAAGCATTAGGGCAAACGACAAACTACTCCAAAAGATGTAAGTGAAGATCAATGAGTAGTCGAATAATTATGTGACTATGTGAAAACTCTCTAACATTTAAGAATTCCAGATCTTCGAATATTATTCAAACAGCAGGCAAAACAAAATAAAATAAAATGAGCTCCAAGAAAAACACATATCATGTGGTGAATAAAAATATAGCTCCAAGTAAAGTTACCGATGAACGAAGACGAAAGAGGGGATGCCATCCGGGGCATCCCCAAGCTTGGGCTCTTGGTTGTCCTTGAATATTACCTTGGGGTGCCTTGGGCATCCCCAAGCTTAGGCTCTTTCCACTCCTTATTCCATGGTCCATCGAACCTTTACCCAAAACTTGAAAACTTCACAACACAAAACTCAACAGAAAACTCGTGAGCTCCGTTAGTATAAGAAAATAAATCACCACTTAGGTAGTGTTGTTAAATCATTATAAATTCATATTGATGTTATATCTACTATATTCCAACTTTTCCATGGTTCATACCCTCCGATACTACCCGTAGATTCATCAAAATAAGCAAACAACACATAGAAAACAGAATCTGTCAAAAACAGAACAGTCTGTAGTAATCTGTAACTCTCGAATACTTCTATAAATCCAAAAATCATGAGTAATTAGGAAGTCCTAAGAACTTTGTTTATTAATATTCCGCAAAAATAATCAACTTAAAATCACGCTTATGTGAATTATGAAAATTGTTTTCGTGAGCGCAAAAGTTTCTGTTTTTCAGCAAGATCAAATCAACTATTACCGTAAGCCATCTCAAAGGTCTTACTTGGCACTTTATTGAAACAAAAGCTATAAAACATGATTATTACAGTAGCATAATCATGTGAACACACAAAACCAGTAAGGGTAAATATTGGGTTGTCTCCAACAAGCGCTTTTCTTTAATGCCTTTCTAGCTAGGCATGATGATTTCAATGATGCTCATATAAAAGATAAGAATTGAAAAATAAAGAGAGCATCATGAAGCATATGACTAGCACATTTAAGTCTAACCCACTTCCTATGCATAGGGATTTTGTGAGCAAACAATTTATGGGAACAAGAATCAACTAGCATAGGAAGGCAAAACAAGCATGACTTCAAGATTTTCAACATATATAAAGAGAGGAAACTTGATATTATTGCAATTCTTACAAGAATATATTCCTCCCTCATAATAATTTTCAGTAGCATCATGAATGAATTCAACAATATAATTTTCGCATAAAGCATTCTTTTCATGATCTACAAGCATAGACATTTTTGTACTCTCCACATAAGAAAATTTATTCTCATTCATAGTAGTGGGAGCAAACTCAACAAAATAACTATCATGTGAGGCATAATCCAATTGAAAATCAAAATCAAGATGAGAAGTTTCATGGTTATCATTATTCTTTATAGCATACATGTCATCACAATAATCATCATAAATAGGAGGCATGATTTCATCATAATAAATATTCTCATCAAAACTTGGGGGACTAAAAATATCATCTTCATAAAACATAGCATCCCCAAGCTTGTAGCTTTGCATATCATTAGCATCGTGGATATTCAAGGAATTCATACTAACAACATTGCAATCATTCTCATCATTCAAATATTTAGTGCCAAACAATTTAATGCATTCTTCTTCTAACACTTTGGCACAATTATCGGAATCCTTATTTTCACGAAAAACATTAGAAAGATGAAGCATATGAGGCAACCTCAATTCCATTTTTTTAGTTTTCTTTTATCAACTAAACTGCTGATAAAACAAGAAACTAAAAGATTCAATTGCAAGATCTAAAGATATACCTTCAAGCACTAACCTCCCCAGCAACGGCGCCAGAGAAGAGCTTGATGTCTACTACACAACCTTCTTGTAGATGTTGTTGGGCCTCCAAGTGCAGAGGTTTGTAGGACAGTAGTAAATTTCCCTCAAGTGGATGACCTAAGGTTTATCAATCTGTGGGAGGCGTAGGATGAAGATGGTCTCTCTCAAACAACCCTGCAACCAAATAACAAAGAGTCTCTTGTGTCCCCAACACACCCAATACAATGGTAAATTGTATAGGTGCACTAGTTTGGCGAAGAGATGGTGATACAAGTGCAATATGGATGGTTGATATAGGTTTTTGTAATCTGAAAATATAAAAACAGCAAGGTAGCAAGTAACAAAAGTGAGCGAAAACGGTATTGCAATGCTTCGAAACAAGGCCTAGGGCTCATACTTTCACTAGTGCAAGTTCTCTCAACAATGATAACATAATTAGATCATATAACTATCCATCAATGTGCAACAAAGAGTCACTCCAAAGTCACTAATAGCGGAGAACAAACGAAGAGATTATTGTAGGGTACGAAACCACCTCAAAGTTATTCTTTCCGATCAATCCATTGGGCTATTCCTGTAAGTGTCACAAACAGCCCTAGAGTTCATAGTAAAATAACACCTTAAGACACACATCAACCAAAACCCTAATGGCACCTAGATACAACAATGTCACCACAAATATCTGCGGGTTTGATTATACGATATGCATCACACAATCTCATATTCATCTATTCAAACCAACACAAAGAACTTCAAAGAGTGCCCCAAAGTTTCTACTGGAGAGTCAAGACGAAAATGTGTGCCAACCCCTATGCATAAGTGATGTAGAGTGGAACCCTATAGCGTCGATCTTTCACGTTTGGAGTGGATCCTACGGGGAATCACGAAGAACACGCGGAAGCACAAAGGGGATCACAGGGGAAAACGAGAGAGAATCACTCAACCAACAAGGAATCGATCACACAAGTGCTAGATCATCACACACATAAGAGATCCACAAGATACAAAGTCAACTAAGGTAAGGATACAAAGGAACCGTTCATCTCCAAGAGGAGGCCTTGATGTTCTTCCCTAAAGAGGGGTCTTGAATCCGCTTGGGGGATCTTCTCCAAAGAGGTCGTGAGCTCCGAGGAGAAGTAACCAAGTGGATGAGCAAAGGCTCTCACACAAATACGAGCTAATCCAATGCTAACTCTAACTAGGAGGAGGTGGGGGAGTATATATAGTGCTAGCCCACGAAGGGGTAAGTGAGAGGGGGATACATGGGCCCTTGGCCCTTTCTCTGTGCACAGGCAGGTGCCGGATGTCCGGGCTGGGGCCGGATGTCCGGGGCTTCATGACGGGCCGGATGTCCGGGCTAGGTGGCCGGATATCCGGGCTGGCCTGGGTGCCCTGCGGTTGCTCTCTGGACAGGCGGGGTCCGGATGTCCAGGCTGGGGGCCGGATGTCCGGCGGCTCGGGAAGAGCCGGATGTCCGGGCCTCTGGCTGGATGTCCGGGCTGACGATGTTCAGCTTCGGGAGCGCTCTGTGATGGACGCCGGATTTTCGGGATGTGGCCGGATGTCCGGGCTTGCGTGAAGGGCCGGATGTCCGGGTTGGGGCCGGATGTCCGGGGCCTGTAGCAGCTGCCTCTTCTTCCTTCTCCTCTTCCATGCTTGGCCTTTGTCCTTTGATTCTCCGTGGTCATCTCGGTTGTACCTGAGTATAGGCAAGGTCCATGCATGAGGTAGCAACCATGTCTCACGCGAATGGAAAGGGGAAGCATTTAGGAACGGGTTCACCTTGTGTCCAATGGCGCATAGTCGAGGTCTCATCTTATGTATCCTTGGGGCTTGGAGAGTAGTCGGAGTGTACATGGGGATGAATGTTGGATGCTCCGCATCATATCCCCCCCCCTTGGGAAAGATCCGACCTCGTATCGTGATCCTCATCACCATGGAAACGGTAGTCGTGGACAGACTTGTAGTCGGACGTAGATGAAGGCATTGTGCAATCCAAGTACTCCAAGGTGTCTCCGGAGTGATAGACATGCAAAAAGAGCAAACACAAGCGACACTCGGAAATACAATGGTTAGCGCACACAAAGTGTCCATCATGTAAGAATGAGTCCGTGCGGCAAGATAGTGCATGGCAAGACACAAGATGATTATCCAAAATATGTAAAATGAGATGCAAAGCATTCATGTGAGAAAATTCATTCGAGGCATGCACAAAGTTGTTGTGTATATGATGAATATGACCATTGTGCAAAATGATGTCATAATGGGATGGTGCATCAAAAGCATGAACATGGCAATGGATGCTCAATATGTATATGTTATCATGCAATTGATGGTCGACAATATGATCATTATGTATGAATATGCCATCAAGGAAGATCACAACAAATTTGCTAAGGAAGTGAACAAGCTCATATATCATGGATGACATGGGAATACAAGATGCAACAAGGCAATCATAATGTGAGTCAATCCATGCATAGGGTGCAAACTTGTGGTGAGTATGATATGTCCATCGAGCATGACATGTATGAGCACAATCAACAAATATGGAGGTGTTGGTATACCAATGCTCGATGTTGTGGCAAGAGTGGAAGACCGAAGGTGCATCCAATAAGTGCGAGCACTCCTCAATGTGAAGGTTCATGTAGCCAATCTCCAATGTCGCTCCTCCGTTCACGAAATGTATCATGTGGACAACAAGAAGGAAACAACAATGAAAGGGTGACCCATCCAATATCCATATGTGAGGATGGCTCAAATAGAAGGAGTTCACCTTTATGAGAATGTCGAAAATGTTGGTGTCGCACATCGTGTATGCCTTCACATAACCAATATGTCACATAACGGCACCGCCTTGTGAATCCTCCAAAATGAAAGAACATGACAAACACTCGGAAAAACAAATGAGGTTAGTGGAGATGCAAAACCTATCATTCGAGTGGTAAGATACCCAACAAGTGTATGCATCATGCTCATCATAAGAAAGTACAAGGGAGCATTTCAAAGTATGGAGGCATATGATGTAAGAACATCCAAATACAAGATGCTCAATCAAACAAGCATGCATCACAAGTAAGGTGTCAAAGTCTCCAAGCTCAATAAGCATGGTATGGTTGCACTCAATACAAGGTGATATGAGAGATGCAACTAATGGAGACAAGAGACAATGATCATAACAAATCAAGTGAGAGGCATGAGCATATATGTCATCAACCCAAGAAAGCGAGTAAGAGTGGAACATGGGTGATGCAACCAAGCAAGCAATCATAGCAATCAAGTCAAGCAAGCTAGTAGTGCGAAGATGCAACATACTAGAAGGAATCATGGCAAGCATGTAATGTGTGCAAATAGTGGGCATGAATAATTCACATGTCATAGCAAAAGCATGAAAGCAAGATATGAGTAAAATGTCATCAATGTATTGGCGAGAGGCCATATGCAAATAGCAATGGGTCATCATGACTCTCCCAACACAACAAGCATCAATAGTATGGGGCACATGATAAACATGGCAATAGCAACAAGGATCTCCACCAAGCATGCAAATACACATAGGAATATCATAATGGTGCATCATGGGTAAATGCAAGCAAGGGTCACAATTGCATGGCAAAGTCATGTAAAGAGGCATAACATGCAAAGTGAACACGATAGTATGGGCATAAGGTGACAACTGGTAGATAGCCCATAGCCGTATGAGAGCCAAGTAGAAGAGATGCATGTAGTCCTTGCGCGAAGGGAACGGTGGTAAGGATAGTCC
The DNA here is from genome assembly GCF_002162155.2 of Triticum dicoccoides. Lineage (NCBI taxonomy): Eukaryota > Viridiplantae > Streptophyta > Magnoliopsida > Poales > Poaceae > Triticum > Triticum dicoccoides. The sequence continues at coordinate 228,465,537 of NC_041389.1, read as the reverse complement.
ACGGGATCCCAAAGCATCGTTGCTCTCAAGAGCTCGTTTCGTCAACTCTTGGGATTGAGAGGTTGACAAGTATACATGAGTGCCTACACAAAACAAAGACAAAGGGAAAATTGTGTGTGCGTGGTAGATGTACACATCATCCATCATGATGCGCACGTGCTTGTGTTGGTTAGCACTAAATAGCCAATTCTCAAATAAATGAGATGCGTGATATAGAAACATGTCATCCATCATGATAGGTTTGTTATTATGTATAGCATAATGGAGACTCAAATTGTGTAATGCATCATGAGAAATATCTAGAGCATTGTTATTCATGGAATGCATATGGTGCAAGCAATTATGTGAATCATGCAAGGCATGGAATGCATCAAAGTCTCCTAATATGTACGAGGAAACTATGGGGGTCTCCTCATGAGTATGAGTAGCAACATCACGTGGAGAATATTGACAACATCCAAAACAATGCATATTTGGAACAATGTGATCATGGCATGACATATTGGATGAATTGCGCAAATCATGTAAAGGAAGCATGACAATATCATCACATGAAAAACAAAAGCCAATGACCATTATCTCGTCATCTATGCCATAAGTGCAAATAGGATTTATTTTAATGGGGCATGCATAGTTACTATGTTGAGATTGTAATGATGAAATATGGGAGATCTCACTCATAGCATATGACAAGTTCAATGGGTTGTCAAACATGATGTGACCAAAAGAATTTTCACATGATATCCTATGGAGCATAGCATCACAACTAGGCAACTCAACATGCTCATCATCATATTCATCATAAATAGGTAAGTCAAGGCATGAAGGAGTTTCACTAGCATGAAGCATGGCAATAGGTGTGTCAACATCATGGTAGCAATCATTGTCAAGGGTGTCCACTAGTGGGACAAGAGAAGCACCATCACCTATGTTACCTTTGGTGCATAGCTCATGTGTTGTAGGTGAGGTGTTGAAAATTGTCTCATTGTCATCTTCATCTTGATGGAACCATGTGGGGGGTGCATCATCGTCCATCATGGCCATCGTCGTCTCCATAGGAGGTATGGACTCATCAATGGTAGGCGTGTCGTCATGTAGGAGACCTAGCACCAAAGAAGAAAACACACTAGGAGTAGAGGTTAAGTCATTAGAAATCATAGTGGTCTCACATGTCGTGTCAACTACCTCACTCACTAAGTCTTGTGGCTCACTCACTCCCTCAAGGGTGCTCTCACTCATATGGTTGGTGGAGTCACTCAAATGGCGCTCGACCTCACATAGGATGTGTGGCATGCTCTCTTGTGTGGGGCTAGTGGTGGTCACACTCATCCTCTCATAGGAAATGCTCTCAATGTCACGTATGGTGGAGTCACTCATGTCACTCATGTGGTGTGGCTCTCCTCACATGACAAATAGGGCATCTCGACATATGTGGGTGTCGGAGAGGTGTAGGTGCAAATGTCTTCATGCGCAGTCGTGTAGCTTGACTCGGAGGAGGGGTCCAATGTGGTCGCCATCTTCATGTTGTTGAAGAGGTTTGCGCTCGTCGCCGTGGTCGAAGGGGATGGCCCTTGATCGACCTTCTTGTCACCGTCTTGGTGTTGGAGGCCCATATGATGTGGCACCTCATAGCTCGTCTCCATGACCTAAGGGAGTTTCCCATGCTCGGCCATCTTCCTTGAGGGGCTTCCAAAGATGGAAGTGTCACCCTCGCTCGTAGGTGGTCGCCTTGGACTTGATGAAGTCGTTGTAGGCGTACTCGTGGGAAGTAGGCGAAGATGTCGTACGTCCAAAGGCGAAGATGCCTTGAGAACACTTGGCGAAGATGCCGAAGTGGTTGATGTAGCCGAAGCTTCGTCTTGGTTATGCTCGTCTCGTGGTCTTCTCTTTTGCTCTTGAAGCATCGACTTGGCGTGAAGTAGGTCTTGTTGGGACTTGTGCATTTGCGCTTGTGGAGCATCTTCATGATGATGATGTCGTTGTCGTGCTTGAGCTCGTAGTAGATGTCGTCCGTCGTCGTCGTGCACATGTTGCTTGGAGGTGACTTGGCCTTCATGACGATGCAGATCGTGAACGTGATGATGATCGCCATGTAGATGTGGACGAGGACGATTTTCACTTGTATATTTTTCGCGCTCCGAAGACTTGTGGCTTGACCGTCGTCGTCTTGAGGATGATGAAGTGGAAGAAGACTTGATCAAGGTCCGAATCTCTTCCATCCTTGCATCTTGCTCCTCCTTTTGTGCGGCAAGCTTGTTGTCGATGTAGTCCCTTTTTCTTACTTCGGAGTGGAAAATGTCGATGGAGATGTTCTCAATGCGCTCTTGCAATCTTGATTGTGCGCCTTGCATTTGTCGTTGTAGATCGAAGATTGACGCTTTTGAGATGTAGTTGTTCACGCCGTCGTTGTTGTCGTAGACCGGAGAGGAAATGCCTTGCCTATCCATCACAAGACTCGAGCAAATATGAGTGGGAGAAAGAGAAGAACTAATACCAATGTACCTTTGACCAAAGTTGAAGATGAATCAAGTTCACTCAGATGTGGACAATGAAATAGCACTATTGGTACCGATCCTTGTCGATTCTCACACCTACACAAGTAAGGCTTATAGTGGAGCTCGGTGAGGATAGTGGAACAAAAATTTAATGCAAAATGTTAGCAAGAGTCAATAATGTTGAAAATTCGCAAGTGAAACAAATGGACCAATAGCAATGAAAGTTACACGGAAACACACACACGGATAGATAAATGGGGTCGTGCAACCAAGGAATGAGCTCAAAATGTGGAATCCACCAAAATGCTCGTGTTGCACAACTCAAGAGAGACGCTAGCACGATTGCTCAATAGGCGGATACGACACTTGTGCACAACCTACAAGATGCAAAATGGATAAACTTCTATCCCAAGTATGCTATGTATGTATGGTTCCCGGTGTTTCTCTCAAGCATGATATCATATGATGTAGATTTGACAATCTTACGTGCAATGGGGTATGATGCTATGGCACTTGCTCACGAGCTCTTTGCTCTCTTTTTGCTTAAAAGCTTTTTCTTTTTTTTTCTATGGCCAATTTGCACAATGCACAAACCAAGATAGCAATTGTGTATATGCGGGAACAAACTTGAGGCACAATGGATGATATGATACCAATATGATATGGTATGTATGCAATGGAAGGTATGGACCACTAATGTGCACAAGTAACGTTGCCGGCAATACTCAAATGGCTAGTCTCGATAGGCAAGTAACGCAAAATGGGTTAGGGGTTAACAATGCAATTGCAAGGGAATATACAAAGGTGTCGTCGAGGTTACCGTCCTTTGCGATGATGAGTGGCGGTGTTCTTGGTGTAGATACCAAGATGATGGAGACTCGTCCCTAAGTAGCCGAAACACCTTAGGAAACGGAAAAACCGCAAACTCAAAATCTCAAATGACAAATGTCAAAATGGTGGTAGCGGAAAGCGGTGGTGGTTTGCACTTGGCAATGCGGAGGTGGGATGACGGGCTATACACGTGTCAAAGTTGAAGTTGCCGTCCCTAAGTAGCCGAAACACCTTAGGAGACACAATCCACAACTCAAACAATATCAACCAAAATGGGGTTAAATTGGGTTGTCGGAAGTGTATGGTGGGCAAGGTTATGTGGAAGTGGTGGTGGTGGTTGATGAAGAAGCAATCGTCCCTAAGTAGCCAAAACACCTTAGGAGACTCGAATCACTACTCAAGCAACCACTAATGCTATGGGGAACAAAATTGGTTAGGTTGCGGAAGTCGGTGGTGGCTATGCGGATGATATGGTGGAAGGCCTAGGCAAACTTGCCAAATTTTCAAAAATTTGATGGAGTCAAATGGTGGTGGTAGTATTTTTATGGGATGGGGGATGTCAATAGCTTCAAAACGAGCTAAAGAACGTCAAAATCGGACTCCGGATGAATTAGTTATGGCCGAAACGGTGAAACGGGAAAAGCTGAAATGACAGGGGCCGGACATCCGGGGCTCGGGCCGGATTTCCGGGACCTGATGTCCAGAACCTTTTGCGAAAATGCACTCCAGGAGCCGGATGTCCGGGCTATTGGCCGGATTTCCGGGCTGGCCGGATGTCCGGGGGTCGGGCCGGATTTCCGGGCTCCAAATCCGAGGATGAACTCGAGGAACTCTATTTTGGGGCGGAATTTGATGATTACGGGGGCAAAATTGAATGGATTTCATGGAGGAAAGATGGGGAAACTTGGGGAGATGCTAGATCCACTTGAAACCAAGCAAATCCATGGATCAAAATCAACAAAACATCATCAAACCAACAAATCACAAAAAAATTGGGGGCTATTTTTGGTGGGGATTTTCGGATTTAGGACGAAATCAACAAAATCAAGCTAGAAATCACGGGGTAGGGGCTCCAAAAACGTGATCAACGTGGCTCATGATACCATAATGATGTAGAGTGGAACCCTATAGTCGATCTTTCACGTTTGGAGTGGATCCTACGAGGAATCACGAAGAACACGCGGAAGCACAAAGGGAATCACGGGGGAAAACAAGAGAGAATCACTCAACCAACAAGGAATCGATCACACAAGTGCTAGATCACCACACACATAAGAGATCCACAAGATACAAAGTCGACTAAGGTAAGGATACAAAGGAACCGTTCATCTCCAAGAGGAGGCCTTGATGTTCTTCCCTAAAGAGGGGTCTTGAATCCGCTTGGGGGATCTTCTCCGAAGAGGTCGTGAGCTCCGAGGAGAAGTAACCAAGTGGATGAGCAAAGGCTCTCACACAAATATGAGCTAATCCAATGCTAACTCTAACTAGGAGGAGGTGGGGGAGTATATATAGTGCTAGCCCACGAAGGGGTAAGTGAGAGGGGGATACATGGGCCCTTGGCCCTTTCTCTGCGCACAGGCAGGTGCCGGATGTCCGGGCTGGGGCCGGATGTCCGGGGCTTCGTGACGGGCCGGATGTCCGGGCTGGGTGGCCGGATGTCCGGGCTGGCCTGGGTGCCCTGCGGTTGCTCTCTGGACAGGCGGGGTCCGGATGTCCGGGCTGGGGGCTGGATGTCTGGCGGCTCGGGAAGAGCCGGATGTCCGGGCCTCTGGCCGGATGTCCGGGCTGACGATGTTCAGCTTCGGGAGCGTTCTGTGATGGACGCCGGATTTCCGGGCTGTGGCCGGATGTCCGGGCTTGCGTGAAGGGCCGGATGTCCGGGTTGGGGCCGGATGTCCGGGGCCTGTAGTAGCTGCCTCTTCTTCCTTCTCCTCTTCCATGCTTGGCCTTTGTCCTTTGATTCTCCATGGTCATCTCGGTTGTACCTGAGTATAGGCAAGGTCCATGCATGAGGTAGCAACCATGTCTCATGCGAATGGAAAGGGGAAGCATTTAGGAACGGGTTCACCTTGTGTCCAATAGCGCATAGTCGAGGTCTCATCTTATGTATCCTTGGGGCTTGGAGAGTAGTCGGAGTGTACATGGGGATGAATGTTGGATGCTCCGCATCAATAAGTTCACAAGGTCCCTAAACCCGCAAGTTGATCACCAAAACATACATCAAGTAGATCACGTGAATATCCCATTGTCACCACAGATAAGCACATGCAAGACATACATCAAGTGTTCTCAAATCCTTAAAGACTCAATCCGATAAGATAACTTCAAAGGGAAAACTCAATCCATTACAAGAAGGTGGAGGGGGAGAAACATCATATGATCCAACTATAATAGCAAAGCTCATGGTACATCAAGATCATGCCAAATCAAGAACACGAGAGAGAGAGAGAGAGATCAAACACATAGCTACTTGTACATACCCTCAGCCCCGAGGGTGAACTACTCCCTCCTCGTCATGGAGACTGCCAGGATGATGAAGATGGCCACCGGTGATGATTCCCCCCTCCGGCAGGGTGCCGGAACATGGTCCCAATTGGTTTTTGGTGGCTATAGAGGCTTGCGGCGGCGGAACTCCCGATCTAGGTTCTTTTCTAGAAGTTCGGGGATATATAAGAGGTGTCGGCGTTGGGAACAAGTCAGGGGGGTCCTCGAGTGAGCCACGAGGTAGGGGCGCACCCAGGGGGTAGGGGTGCCCTCCACCCTCGTGGTTGACTTGGGACTCTTCTGGTCCATCTCCTAAGCTCCGTGGGCTTCTTTTGGTCCAAAAACAAGCTCCGTAAATTTTCAGGTCAATTGGACTCCGTTTGATATTCCTTTTCCGCGATACTCAAAAACAAGGAAAAAACAGAAACTGACACTGGGCTCTAGGTTAATAGGTTAGTCCCAAAAATCATATAAAATAGTATATAAATGCATATAAAACATCCAAGATGGATAATATAATATCATGGAACAATCAAAAATTATAGATACATTGGAGACGTATCAATGGGCACCACCCTTGGCTTGCTCCAAGCTTGGGGAGGTTCCTTGGTATTGTATCATCACCATATTTTAGCAGTATATCCATATTCATTTGATCCTTAATTATCTCATGATTTAGAAAAAATATGAGTATGAATAAGTTCACAAGTGTTTGTTTCGTGCCCATGCTATCAATGCCACCGTGCGTGAATGTTCCTACAATAATCTTTAATATGAGTATCTTTTGCTTTTCATTGTCATGCATCTCATCATTGCAAAATGAGCTTCATATGTTTATATCATGGGAAGTAGTAACATCACATGGGGGTGTAGGAAATAAAATCTATTGGAATTTAACAAACATAGCATTGGTCATTCAAACAATTCATGAAAGATTAGTACAAGGAAGAGAGATTTCACATGCAAATGTACCATCCTGGACATTTTCTATGATTATGAACCCTCATTAATTATTTTCACACTTTATCAAATAGCTGATGTTGGATAAGGAAGACAACATAATGAGTTATGTTTGTGTAAGTTTGCATAGAAGTTATATTGTCATGCATCCTCCAACAGGTGGTGTTTGTTTGTAATCTTTGCTAGCTGAAAACTTCTGCACTAAGTAGAGATACTACTTGTGCATCAAAAAATCCTTAAACCCAGTTTATTTTCGTGAGAGTCCACCATAACTACCTAAGGATTGAGCAAGATCTTCAAGTAAGTTGTCTACTATTAAATAAAAATTGCACTAAATATGTATGATCTTTTATTTGAAGGGAAATAAGCTTTGTAATAAAAGCGACATACTACCCAATGATGGCCACTATCGTAAGGGGCGATATAAAGTGGTGTTCCTTTTCAATAAGAGCATGCACATTCAACTTAAAAGCACTTGACAACCTCTACTTCCCTCTGCGAAGGGCCTGTCTTTTACCAGTTTTGCTAAAGCTTTACATTATCTATGCATGAATCAAAATATTTTCCCCTATTCCAACCTCAGTTTCTCTCCACTTGGCAAACATTATATGGTGGGGAAAGATCCAGGCACATATATCCAATTGAATATATACGATCATGAGTTAATATTGTTGACAATTATCTCTAAGGTAAATAAGTTGGGAGGCGAAACATTAAGCCCACATCTTCCTTTGTGTCTGACTAAGACAATTTGTTCTAAAAATATGATTTGAGTACCAGCAAATCATTAGAAGACTATGATGGTTGAGTATGTGAAGTTTTCTAAATAAAAGCTCTTACATAGAACCTTCTAGAAAATAGGATGAATTGCAATTGCTTGACGACCGAGAACAAAGTTCGTTGAGTCCCAATAGAGTTTATGGTCTATACATTAACATGTGAGTAGCTCGTTACTTTATTATGAGGATTTTTATGAATAATAATTGTTTGTCATGGGTCATTAATAAATATGATGTTGCTATATCTATATTTTGTTTTATCGACACCTCTCTCTATGAACTTGTGGTCATGTTTACCAAGTTCGATATTCGCTTGAGGACAAGCGAAGTCTAAGCTTGGGGAGTTGATGCGTCCATTTTGCATCATAATTACCTACTGTTATTTATCTTATTTCAATGTTATATTCCATAACATGATGCAATTCTAATGCCTTTTCTCTCTTAAAATGCAAGATACATCAAAGGAGGAAGATTACCGGCAGAGGGAAATCAGACCTGGAAAAGCAACAACAGAGATAGCAATTCTCTGGAGCTCAAAATTAAGTGTGGATTTTTGGAGAATTATTTTGGAATATATGAAGAATTGTGGAATGAAAATATGCTAGAGGCCGCCCACCAGCCAACCAGTTGGGCTGGTGGTGCGGCTACCCCATGGCCGCGCCACTTATCCATGTGGGGCCTGGTGGCTCCTCATAGAGGCAAAGGTGTCCCGTCTTTCAATGAGATGGTGATTATCGTTTTCGAAGGAGTAGACTTTGATGATCCGACTATGAACGTGCAAGGACACCGCGCCTTAGCAATTGCTAAACCAACTCCGAGAGGTTATTGACCATGACGGAGCACGATCAACCTGACTATGAGGGTCTATTTCCTGCAAGCAAACCAAGAGCAAGCAAGAATTTGAGATTGCAATATGGATATTGCGAATATGAGATGAAAGCTTTATTGATCAAGGTGGGGTTCTGTGACGTCTTGGTCTGGTCCTTGAACACAAACGAAGTACGCGAAGTTGCAGCTATGGTGAACTTTAATCTAAACAAAACCCAAAGTCTAAACGACATCCTAAGGGCTGTATATATGGAGGAAGAGGGGGCAATTTCAAGGCCCCATGGAGGATGGGTGCGAAACCAACCGTAACTCTCTTTTCCCCATACACATGGACTCTAAAAGTATCCTATACTTTAGTATTTCAAAATTACATGGGCCTAGCCCAATAATAAGGTGACACAGCACCTACAATAGCCTTTGGACAAAATTTATGAAGTGGAATCTTCTATATTCGTCCAAGGCTTCATGCACTCATTATGGTGGCTTCAAAGTCCGGAAATCATCACTTGTAACTCCGTTCTTCGCATGCCATCATCTCTATGCTTGATATTTCTCCAATGTTCATACTTCTTGTCCAAACTAGGCCCTTTATTTGTAAGCAAGACAAATGTATCCAATTTAGGCAGCATCATATTCTCATGAACATTAGAATCATTACCAAGAAACGAAAGTACCTGGTGATTTAATTGGCGTGTGCGAGCTCTAGTAATTAGTCCAGTATGTATAGCAACAGGGGTTGTGGGTGTAACAATGGTATTGATGTCCTCATCATCTTCCCCTTCTTGAAGTGAAGTCGTCCTCGATGGAAGCTCACCTTCCTCACCCAAATAAGGCTTCAAATCTGCAATGTTAAAAGTGGGACTAACCCCAAAATCTGCAGACAGCTCAAGTTTATATGCATTATCATTTATTTTCTCTAACACCTTAAAAGGACCATCACACGTGGCATTAGCTTTGATTTGCACAAATCAAGAAGTGTATCCTTATGCAAATGTAACGAAACAAGATCTCCAGGTGCAAAGACAACATGTTTAATACCTTTATCTCCAGCAAGTTTATATTTAGCATTCGCTCAATGTTTTCCTTAGTTAACTCATGCATTTTAAAGATCAATTCAGCACGTTGTTTAGCATCAAAATTAACCTTCTCCGAAGATGGAAGAGGCAACAAATCAATAGGTGCACGAGGTAGGAAACCATACACAATTTCAAAAGGGCACATCTTAATAGTAGAATGCAGCGAACGATTATAAGAAAATTCAATATGAGGCAAGCATTCTTCCCACATTTGCTTGTTATTCTTCAAAACATCCCTAAGCATAGTAGACGATGTTCTATTGACTACTTCTGTTTGTCCATCAGTTTGGGGGTGACAAGTAGTACTAAAAAGCAGTTTAGTCCCCAACTTAGCCCATAAACATCTCCAAAAGTGGCTAAGAAATTTAGTATCGCGATCTAAAACAATAGTACTTGGCACACCATGCAAGCGAATAATTTCACGAAAGAATAAATCAGCAACATTAGCAACATCATCACTTTTATGACATGGTATGGAGTGTGCCATTTTCGAGAATCTATCCACGACAACAACTATGCTATCCCTCCCCTTCTTTGTTCGAGGTAAACCTAGAACAAAGTCCATAGATATATCCTCCCAAGGAACACTATGTACAGGCAAAGGCATATATAAACCATGAGGATTGAGTCGTGACTTAGCTTTTTGACATGTAGTGCAGTGAGGAACAAAACGCTCAACATCCCGTCCCATCTTTGGCCAAAATAAATGTGTAGCAAGTACGTCCTCCGTCTTCTTCACGCCAAAGTGTCCCATTAATCCTCCTCCATGCGCCTCCTGCAACAACAAAGGATGAATGGAGCTATCTGGAATGCATAGCTTGTTAGCACGGAACACAAATCCATCATTAACGACGAACTTGTTCCATGTTCTTCCTTCTTTACAATTCTGCAATACATCTTTAAAGGGATAATTGGTTTTATACCCCTAGTTGTGTCCCACTTGATAACTAATTCATACTAAATCAGAAAAATGCAAATAAGATACCAAAATGTTCAGAAAAACATCACCTATATGTCAATGTCACTTGCATTCATGACAAAACTGTTGGTTAGTGCCCATCCGAGTTTTAGCTCGTATCACACCACCATGAACAGCAAAACTAGTGAATTCACAAACAGCAACACCAACATGTCTATCCTCGGGATATTGTAAGCATGTGAAACATTGTTCAGTTCTCTAACTCACAAGTAAGATATACATCAGGAATGTATCTACCCTCAAACGCTGGAATATTCAATTTTAGTTTAGGAATATGGTCATAATCTCGTACCTCAAGTGGTGCTGCAGCCCTACCATTGCGATTATATGCACGAGGTCGACCTGCTGGTGGTGGTGCTGGTGGTTGCACATAGTTTTGATTTTGATCAACCTCATCCTCGTAATAGTCCTCCACCTCTGCAGTAGCAGCAGGAGCTATAGAAGCAGCAACAGCAGTAGCAACGGCACCAGAAGTTTGTCCTGGCTCAAGAGGAACATGTTGTGCTCGCCCTGCTAGATCATGACGTGGAGGTGGTTGTTGATGTTGTTGCAATGGTGCAGCAGATGCGGGTGGTGGTTGTGGAAGACGTGTGAGTACTTCATCGAACTTGGTGTCCAACTTGGTGACAATTGTTTTCTCAACATCATCAATCCTCTCCACTGCCTTTCCAAAGCTGGCCATCACGTCTTCCACTTGTTGACTCAACATTTGCTGAAATTTATCATGAAGCTCCTTCTTCGTCATGTTCTCCCAGTCAATCTCATCGGCTTGTGGTCCTGCCATGGTTAGTAGTAATAGAAACACACAAGAATATGATCCTACAGACTACTAGAAAATGGTGGTGGTGGGGTGTCACAAATCCGTCAAGCAAATCTCAAATTCTTACCAGTTCTTACCCAACAAAAGGTGGTGATCGGCAACCGTTGTAGTCAAAACTCTCAAAGCTTAGACAGAGCGATTGCCAGGTGGTGTCAAACACACGATGCAGATGTATGTGGAGCTGGGACGGCTTATGATATGGTAGCAAAGATGTCAGCAATAATCAATTAAGAGATGCAAAGTTGAATAAACGCTCAATGATGGTACTGTGCTGGTCCTAGGCTAGACCGTACTAGAGACGCGAGCCTAGAACACTAACAAAATCATGGTGCGGCGCGTAAACAAAGAAAAAACACACTAATTTTTTTTGCGCTTTTTTGTGCTCTTTTTTTGCAGAAAAAACACTATAATGGCGAGTGTCTCAAAACTCTTCCCAAGTAAAAATAACATGATAGGAAGGAAAAAATTTGGCTATTTTTTTTAGAAATCAGGGCAGCGATGACCAAAAAGTGCGACAAAATATCACTATGATGGCGAGTGTCTCAAAATGCTCCCTGGGGCCTAAAAACAGGATAGGGAAAAATATTTTCAGTCGCCAAAATTTTGGCCTAAATACTGCCTAGGGGTCTCAAGACTTTTTTCCCAAAACCTACTCAAGCAAGGAAACACGAATCTGAAACTAGATGGATCTAAAAAACAAACCTAATATGAAAAGACTCGGATTGGTGGTGGGCAGGCAGATGTATATGTGGACTCGGATCGGTGGTGGATAGACGGATGTATATGTGGACTTGGATTGGTGGTGGAGAGGCAGATGTATATGTGCACTCAAATTGGTGGTGGACAGGCGGACGTATATGGCAGCGGTAAGGATATGTTGGTGCTGGTGGTATATGGCAGGAGCAAAGACGATGGTGCGGCGGCGCCGGCGTGATAACTTGTGAACAGAACTCAAAATTCTAAGGGAACTAGACGCTAAGACCAGCAACTTGACACGACGATGCAACCGAAAATTGAACAAAGCAAATACAGAAAAGATTATGCAAAGGCTTAGATTGTTTTGGATATGATGAACTAACCCTAAAAACATTTGTGGCTTTTTCATGGATATTGCCTGTCCACCTACTCCGGGAGGTTATTGACCATGCCGGAGGTTATTGGCCACGGCGGAGCACGATCAACCTGACCATGAGGGTCTATTTACTACAAGTAAACGAAGAGCAAGCAAGAAACTGAGGTTGCAATCTGGATATTGCAAATATAAGATGAAATCTTTATTGATCAAGGTGGGGTTCTATGACGTCTTGGTATGGTCATTGAACACAAACGAAGTACGCGAAGTTGAAGCTATGGCGAACTTTAATCTAAACAAAACCCAAAATCTAAACGACACCCTAGGGGTTGTATATATGGAGGAAGAGGGGCAATTTCGTGGCCCTTTGGAGGAGGGGTCCGAAACCAACCCTAATTATGTTTTCCCCATACATACGGACTCTAAAAGCAGCCTATACTTTAGTATTTCTAAATTACATGGGCATGGCCCAATAATAAGGTGACACAACACCCATAATAGCCTCACGACGAAATTTAAGAAGTGGCATCTTGTATATTTCGTCCAAGGCTTCATACACTCATTATGGTGGCTTCAAAGTCCGAAAATCATCACTTGTAACTCCGTTCTTGTTCACCTTGCGCATGCCATCATCTCCATCCTTGATCTTGCTCCAATGTTCAGCCTTCTTGTCCAAACTAGGCCCTTCATTTGTAAGCAAGACAAATGTATCCAATTTAGGCAGCATCATATTGTCATGAATAATAGAATCATTACCAAGAAACAAAAGTACTTGGTAATTTAATTAGCGTGCGCGAGCTAATAATTGGTACAATACGTATAGCAACAAGGGCTATGGGTGTAACAATGGTATTGATGTCCTCATCAGATCCCCTCCCGACGTCCTTTGGACATAAATTTCTATTTTCCCTAAAAAAGAGAAGAGTTTCGGGACTTTTTTCCATTGTCTCGAGGCAGAACCAGGGCAGGATCAGTTTTGCTCTCGGTGGAGCGATTACATTGGGGGTACTTCCCCCTGGGAGGGGGAAATCGAATCCTTCACCATCACAAACACTCTCATCATCATGGGAATCATCATCTTCATCAACCTCTTCACTAGCAACATCTCATCTATAAACCCTAATTTCTCTCTTGTGTTCAATCTTTGTATCAAACCTCAGATTGGTACCTGGGGGTACTATTAGTGTTGATTACATCTCATAGTTGATGCTAGTTGGTTTACTTGGTGGAAGATTATTATGCTTAGATCATATTCATACCCACTGATCATGTTTAATAAGATGAGTTGTGAGTAGTCCTATTTGTTCTTAATGACGTGGGAGAAGTCTTGGTATTAGTAATGATGTGAAGTTGATCACTCAATGTTTTGATATTATGCTGTCTTGTTCTTCCTCTAGTGGTGTTATGTGAACATCGACTACATGAGACTTCACATCTTTGGGCCCAAAGGAAGGAATCATTGAATTAGTTTGTAGATGATGGGTTGTGGGAGTGATAGAAGCCTAAACCCCAGATTACGAATTGTTCTATGAGGGGTTGTTTTGGATCCATATGTTTAATGATATCATTATATTTATCTTAAGTACTTCTCTTTTATTTGTAGATTCTTGCATGGAGGGTATAATCATAAGTGGGTGTTTCTTTAAAAAAGAGTAGTACCTTAGCTTTGGTCGACCTGCATAACACTTATCAAGGCAATCACGTGAAGTTGATGAATCATGGTGAAAGTAACTTGACGATATTCCTGCACGTCCTCAAGAGTGTTTTAATCACTATAAGAAGTATCACCGACTTGTCCTTAGCATAATTAAGGATTGGGAAACTTGCTTAACCTTGGTGCCTTTGTTACTTGTTACTTGTTACCAATTACCTGCTATCAAACCATCTGTCAAAACTATCTTGCAGCACTTGCAAAAAATACCTTGTTGAAAACCGCTTAACAATTCTTTTTGCTCATCGTTCGGTTCCACACTCTTACACACTGAAAGGACTACGATTAATATCTTATACTTGTGGGTCATCAGCTCGTCCTTTGAAGCGGCTTCTGATCTGTTGGAGATATGCCCTAGAGGAAATCATGTATGATGATATTTCCTATGTGTTTATGAATAAAGATAGTCCTTGGACATTATCAATCATGTGTATCAGCAAGTACATGACTTGTTTGTGGGACTATGCATTGTATGATGACTGTCCTAAAAGATCCCTAATCGAAAGGGCTGTGTGGACGCGCAGCCGACTAGACTAGCATATGACACGGTCGATGGCTCGGTCTCACTAGCAATGGAGCATTGGATGCTAACCGGATAATATGGACTTGGAAAGGTCTGGTCCAATTCGACGTAGTCGGATCCGAGTCAAGATAAGGTCCGAGTCGGACAGACCCAACTATGAGACACAGCGACATGTCATCTGTGAGTCTCTAGTACAACATACGTTCTATGTCCTAAGACCTGAGATGACGCATGTACTCGGGATGGTGACAGACTTGCTTTGGGCCGACCAAACGCTACTCCGTGACTGGGTAGTTACAAAGGTAAGTTTCGGGTTTGTCCAGTCCCATTCGGCGAGACATGGTCGAGCAAGATGGGATTTGCCCCTCCGATTAGGAGAGATATACTCTGGGCCCCTCATGTGATCCAACCGGGATAAGCATGGCCATGCGACAGGGATTATGAGATAATCCGGTTTGTGGTCGGTATCACTGGAACGAGAAAGAGGTCGGGCTAGCACAAGGATGACACTCTCGCCTTGAGCCCGAAAACATATATCGTGCGGCAAAAGGAATAGAAGTGTGACACGTTGTACATGTTCGCCTAACCAGCTTCATAGTTTGCTTGGTGGTCGGCACACCTTGCTAGAGGCCACTATCAACCATGCAGGTCAGAGGTGATCCGAATTGTGACCAAGCCGACTTGAACCTAAGGGGTCGCGCGCTTAAGGGAAGGAACCTACGAGGTCGGATCCGAGGACACTGGTCGGATGTGATCCGAGCTGTATTCGGATTGTGGCCGAGCAAACTTGTGGGCTTTAGGGTCTGTGCGAGGCCCAAGTGTTGAGCCCACGACGGACGCCTATATAAAGTGGAGGTGCAGCACACTCATTTGGCTGATCGCTTCTGCGCTGTCACTAGGGTTTGCATGTGTTGCGAATAGCCACCTCCACTCGCTGCCGACTATGTGATCGGACCTAGCAGTTCGCTGCATGATGTTCCTCCTGCATGCGCCGATACCGTTGGAGGTGGTGCACTTGCGCCGCTCCGGCGAACTTGTACATGGGATCGGACGACCGTCTGTTTGAGGGAGATCGAACAAGGAGGAGACGATCCACGCGGACGCACTGCCCCAACTCTTCTTCGCTGCACGGCACTGCGCGTCTAGTGGTAACGAACTGTGATCCATCTCCCGTATTATGTTCCAGGTTGTTTTGCGTGTAGGAAAATTTTGATTTGCAGTCGACGCACCCTAACGTAAAGCCCAACAGTGGTATTAGAGCCTCTGCTATAGGATTTGGATTCAGATCATATGCATATTAGATATGTGGAGGCAGCAAATGAGATCTGTTGTCCTTGATGAGATAGGCTATGTGCATGCTTGATGAGATCAATTGCACATGGGGATTGAAGAGGATATGTTTTCTGATGATCGAAGTCGATGAGGTCGTGACACAACCTACCCCTACCTGTCGGTATCCGCCATCGAGGTTAACAGTGAAACGTAAACCCGAATCGGACTCGCAATGATTGATAAGATCGGTCAGATCAAAAAATTCGGCGTGATCGGAGTTCAGATGTGATCTGTGGTTTCCGAAAACGTCGGGTGCTGCCCGCACCCGCGAGGGGCGTTGCCCCTCGAACCCCGCCCGCTAGCCGTGTGCGTAGTGCCGTGTATTTCTTACCCAACACACAAACCGGTAGAATACGATTCTATGCATAACTTTGTTTTGCGGGTTTGATGTGAATAGTATGGCTCATGTGTATGTGATGCATGTGTCTAATTTATAAGTGGCCTGCATGTCATGTTTGTCAGCCGGTAGGAGCCAAAGTGATGTCATTATATTGTATAACGACATGTGTGTCGACTTGTGACTCTATGTAAAATTCATTACTAGTTGTAGTAGTTGTATAATAGAGATCAGGTTGGTGGCTTGGCGTCCTGGCGTGACAAACAAGATGGAGTTCGTAGATGGTTAGCGGAGTCGGAGCCGACCTGGAAGAACGTCCATGAAGGAGCTATACTATTTTACAATATGTGTTTATTTGTGATGCTTATGCTTCTTTGTTTCTATGCATGTTAGAATGGTAGAATGATCCCTCATGAATATCAAGCGAATTGCCATCCCCGATGTTGCACCTTCGCACATCAAGTATGTCTAGTAGTGGGCACATAAAATTGGGGTGCTGCTGGGTGTCCTTGAACTGAAGGGTTCGTGTCGGACACGGACATGCACTGCATTAGGTTAACTTGTCAAGGCTATCAAAACGGTTTTGGGCCTTGTGGCAAAAAAGGTTGGGAGCCGGGGTATAAGATACCTTCCCGACCGACAGGAGTCGTATAGAGATATAATTAGCAAGGAGTTGCTTACCGGATAGGTATGTTGGCTAGCAGTGATGCTAAAGCTCACTAGTCGCATGTGCTAGTCGGATCCTAAATCACTCAGAGTTTGCGGAGGGATGGTTCCTTCAGTGGGAGTATTTCTGTTTAGGCTTGAATTACTCTACATAAACACATTGCTTAGTGATTGCTTATTTTCTGTTGTAGATCAATGGCACCACCTGCTCAACCCAACTTTGCATTGAAATCAATTCTGGAAAAGGATAAACTGAATGGAACAAACTTTACCACCTGGTATAGAAATCTGAGAATTGTTCTCAAGCATGATAAAAAGGAACATGTTCTAGAGGATCCACTTCTAGAGGAACCTGCCTATAATGCTAATGCCACAACTAAGAATGCCTACCAGAAACTCGTTGCTGAATCAACGGAGATCGGTTGTCTTATGTTGGCTTGTATGGAGCCCGATTTGCAACAGCATTTCAAAAATGTTGAGGCTTACGATACGATCAAGAGTCTCAAGAGCATGTTTCAGACACAGGCTAGGAACCAAAAGGTTCAACGTCTAGCGATCCTTGATGGATTGCAAGCTGAAGGAAGGTGATCCACTGAGCCCACATGTGATCAAGATGATCGGATATGTGCAAGCTTTGGATCGGTTGGGCTTCCTGCTCTTGGATGAGCTTGCTAAAGATGCAGTTCTGGGTTCTCTTCCGCCCAGCTATGGGACGTTCATCTCGAACTATCATATGCATGGCATGGATAAGAAGCTCACTGAATTGCATGGGATGCTCAAAGTGGCAGAGCAGGATATTAAGAAAGGCACGCATCAAGTGTTGATGGTGCAGAAATCGGCTAAGTTCAAGAAGAGTTGGTCCAAGAAAAAGGCTAAGGCAAAGGGCACAGACACGGTAACCTCCGCCGCTGCACCGAAGTCTGGACCGAACTCGAAGACCGTTTGCTATCACTGCAAGGATACCGGTCACTAGAAGAGGAACTGTAGCAAGTGGCTTGCAGAGCATGGCAAGAAGGCCGAAAATGCTTCTTCGGGCAAACGTACACTTGTTGCATATGTTATAGACATTTACCTTGCTGACATACCTAGTAGATCTTGGGTATTTGATACCAGATTGGTTGTTCATATTTGCAACTCGATGCAAGGGCTGGTAAGAACTAGGCATGTGGCACAAGGGGAGATTGACATCAGGGTCGACAACAAAGCAAGAGTTGTTGCGTTGGAGGTCGGCACGATGCAGCTCCAGCTTCCTTCCGGATTCATTATGGAATTGAATAATTGTTATTACATTCCTGCACTTAGTCAGAACATTATTTCTGCCTCATGTTTGATGAGTCAAGGTTATGAATTCAATTTAAAGGACAATAGTTGTTCGATATTTTTGAGTGGTATGTTCCACGGCTATGCACCCATTGTTGATGGGCTATTTATATTGAATCTAGAATAGGAACCGGTCTATAATGTGAATGTCAAGAGGCATAATCCTAATGAGATAAATCCGACATACTTTTGGCATTGCCGGCTTGGACACATTAGTCTGAAACGCATGAAGAAGCTCCATGATGATGGGCTCCTAACTTCGTCCGACTTTGAGTCATTCGAGACATGTGAATCATGCTTGCTCGGCAAGATGACTAAGTCTCCTTTCGCAAAGTGTTGCGAGAGGGCGTCCGAGCTGTTGGAACTTATACATAGTGATGTGTGTGGTCCAATGAGCACAACTGCCAGAGGTGGCTATCAGTACTTCGTGACTTTTACCGACGACTTGAGTAGATATGGATATATCTATTTTATGAGCGACAAGTCGGAGACTTTTGAAAAGTTCAGAGTTTCAGAACGAGGTTGAGAATCAGCTCGGCAAGACTATAAAACTTCTACGATCTGATCGTGGAGGTGAGTACATGAGCTAGGAGTTTGATGATCATCTGAAAAGCCGAGGTATAGTACCTCAGCTCACACCTCCAGGTACGCCACAGAGAAACGGTGTGTCGGAATGGAGGAATAGGACCTTGTTGGACATGGTCCGGTCTATGATGAGCAAGTCGGATTTACCCTTGTCATTCTGGGGATACGCTCTAGAAACTAAAGCGCTCACACTTAATAGGGTACCATCAAAATCCGTAGACAAGACACCACATGAGATGTGGACCGGGAAGAGTCCCAGTTTGTCTTTTCTATAGATTTGGGGTTGTGAAGCATTTGTCAAGCGTCTTATGTCAGACAAGCTTACACCTAAATCGGATAAATGCATATTTGTGGGATATCCGAGGGAAACCTTGGGATATAGCTTCTACAACCGGGAAGAGAACTAAGTGTTTGTTGCTCAGAACGGGGTTTTCCTTGAGAAAGAGATTCTCAGTCGGGAGGCCAATGGGAGGACGGTTCAACTCGAAGAAATTCGAGGACAACTCGGGGACGGCTCAGCTGGTGATGAGATCATACCGGAGTCAGTCAGGGAACCCGTAGTGGAAGCAGCACCGGAACCACGGAGGTCGGGAAGATTGCGCAGAGTGCATGATGTATTGTTGCTAGAAAGCGATGAGCCGGACACGTATGCGGAAGCGATGGTGAGCCCAGATTTTGAGGCATGGCTGGAGGCCATGAGATCCGAGTTAAAGTCCATGGATGAGATTCAAGTCTGGGACTTGGTTGATCTGCCACCTGGCATAACTGCCATTGGTTGCAAATGGGTCTTTAAGAAGAAAACCAATGTGGATGGAAATGTTCAGATCCACAAAGCTCGGCTTGTCGCTAAAGGTTATGGACAAGTTCAAGGAATTGACTATGACAAGACTTACTCGCCGGTAGCGATGCTAAAGTCGGTGAGGATCGTACTAGCTATAGCTGCATATTTCGATTATGAGATATGGCATATGGATGTCAAAACGACTTTCCTTCATGGAAATTTAACCGAGGATGTGCATATGATACAACCCAAGGGTTTTGTCGATCCGACTAGCACTAGTAAGGTATGCAAGCTCAAGAGATCCATTTGCGGGTTGAGGCAAGCATCTCGGAGCTGGAATATTCATTTTGATAAGGTCATCACTGGTCTCGGTTTCATCAAGGGACAATTGCATTTTTACCCCTAGTTGGTTCCTACCCACGGGTTTTGCCCTTACTTTTCGAGCTTGCTCAGTTTTGCCCTTACTTTTTTTGTCGAGATCCCTTGAATGCCCTTTGACCGTTTGACCAAAACATTGAAAATTCATAACTAATTCATATGAACTCAGAAAAATGCAAATAGGATATCAAAATGTTCAGATAAACATTACCTTTATGGGCATATCATTTGCATTCAGGACAAAAGCATCCTTTAAACTACCCGAGGTAATTAATGTTACTAACATTATTAAAAATAAATAGGTATAAACAATTTTTTCGTAAATAAAAATTATAGGCAAATGTAGGTGATGTTTTCTAAACATCCTGATACCTTATTTGAATTTTCCTGAGTTCGTATCAACTTGTTATGAAGTTTCCACATAATGGTCAAAGGCGTTAAAACATTCATAACAAGTTGATACAAACTCAGAAAATTGCAAATAAGTTATCAGGATGTTCAGAAAACATCACCTAAATTTGCATGTAATTTTTATTCATGGAAAAAATATTGTTTATACATATTTATTTTTAATAATGTTAATAACATTAATTACCTCGGGTAGTTTAAATGATGCTTTTGTCCTGAATGCAAATGATATGCCCATAAAGGTAATGTTTATCTGAACATTTTGATATCTTATTTGCATTTTTCTGAGTTCATATGAATTAGTTATGAATTTTCAATGCTTTGGTCAAACGGTCAAAGGGCATTCGAGGGATCTCGACAAAAAAAGTAAGGGCAAAACTGAGCAAGCTCGAAAAGTAAGGGCAAAACCCGTGGGTAGGAACCAACTAGGGGTAAAAATGCAATTATCCCTTTCATCAAAAGCGAAGAGGACACTTTTTTATAAAAGAAGTTAAGTGGGAGTTCAATAGTATATTTGATCTTGTATGTGGATGACATACTACTGGTCGGAAATGATGTTTCGATGCTAAACTGGGTCAAGGAGTCATTGAATGGCAAGTTTTCGATGAAGGACCTTGGTGAGGCAGTCTATATTTTAGGCATTAAGATCTATAGAGATAGATCGAGGAGGATGCTCGGCTTGAGCCAGAGCACGTACATAGATAAAGTGTTGAAGCGGTTCAACATGAGTGAGGCAAAGAAAGGGTTCTTGCCACTCTCACGTGGTATAAGGCTAAGCAAGACTCAGAGTCCTTCGACATCTGATGAGCAAAGCAAGATGAGTAGGATTCCGTATGCCTCGGCAATCGGATCCATCATGTATGCCATGATATGTACAAGGCCTGATGTTGCTTTTGCAATAAGCCTAACAAGTAGATACCAGGCCAACCCAGGTGAGAGTCACTGGGCAGCGGTAAAGACTATTTTGAAGTACCTGAAAAGGACTAAAGAGATGTTCCTAGTTTATGGAGGTGAGGAAGAGCTTGTCGTAAGGGGTTACGCCAATGCTAGTTTCCAAACCGACAGAGATGATTGTCGATCACAGTCTGGATTTACGTCATGAACGGAGGGGCAGTGAGCTGGATGAGTTCCAAGCAAGATACGATGGCCGATTCTACCACAGAAGCCGAATACATTGCGGCTTGTGAAGGAACCTACGAGGTTGGATCCGAGGACACTGGTCGGATGTGATCCGAGCTATATTCGGATTGTGGCAGAGTAGACTTGTGGGCTTTAGGGTCCGTGCGAGGCCCAAGTGTTGAGCCCGCGACGGACGCCTATATAAAATGGAGGTGCAGCACACTCATTTGGTTGATCGCTTCGGCACTGTCACTAGGGTTTGCATGTGTTGCGAATAGCCACCTCCACTCGCCGCCGACTGTGTGATCGAACCTAGCAGTCCGCCGCATGGTGTTCCTCCTACATGCACGAATACCATTAGAGGCAGTGCACTTGCGCCGCTCTGGCGAACTTGTACTTGGGATCGGACAACAGGTTGTTCGAGCGAGATCGGACGAGGAGGAGACGATCCACGCGGACGCGCTGCCCCAACTCTTCTTCCGCTGCACGGCACTGCGCGTCTAGTGGTAACAAACTATAATCCATATCCCGTAGCATGTTCCAGGTTGTTCTGCGCGTAGGAAAATTTTAATTTGCAGTCGACGCACCCTACTGTAGAGCCCAACATGATCTGGACATTGCGGGTTCGCGGGGACGATGTTGGCTTCTCCTCGACATGTCACCCATTCTTGATGTCGCGGTTGCACAGGGGCGACACCGGTTCCTCCTTGACCCGCCGTAGCGGGGACTCCGGCTCGCGCATCACGCAGTGGCATGGCAGGGACGATGGCTCATCATTGATGCGTGCCAAAGATGGTGGCGCTGGGCCCATGTCACGGAGGAACGCTCCATTATGATCTCCATATGATGAGCAAATTCTTTGTCTGTCGGAGCGGCCTCCACGAGGATGTGGAACTGCTGCTCCAGCTGCTACTACAGTGTCTAGTGCTCCTCGTCACCGGAGGAGATGACGATCTCCTCCTTGCCAGTAGAGTCGGCCACCTTGGATGTCGAGGGGCTTGGAGAGAGAAGGCAGCGACACCAAGATTTGCTCGATGAAGAACTGCCACTGCCTGCCAGCGCGGAGAACCATGACTTTGGCATTGCCGGTGGAGTTTTTGGGGCTCGGAGAGGAGGAGGGGTGTTGTAGGGTGAAACCCTAAGATGGATATTTTAACACTTGGAGGGGGAAAAGGATGAGAACCAATAACACAAAGAGAAATTCACTCCAACAAAACCCAATCACACATCCACTAGAATAGCAAACACATAGCGCCAGAAGATTACAAGCACAATCAAAGGAAACAAGCACTAGGTAAAGTTCTTCCCACTTCTAAGGAGGTGAGGTCTTGATGAAGTCTTCTCTAAGAGGAGGTCTTGGAATCCACAAGTGGATCCTCTCCTAAAAGGTCTAGATCTCCAATGGAGTGGTAGAAGGAGCAAAGCTCCCAAATATCTCACATATGTCTTTGCTAACCCTAAACATAACCCTACGTATGAAATATATAGGCTTGGGGATGAAGTGGACGAAGTGGAGGCCCAACAGCCATCCCAGCCAGCCATACTGTAGGGCTCGTGCGCACGGGGTGCTATAGCTGTAGCTCCATGTGTAGCCCGTGGGCACGGGGTCTTGGGGGTCGCCTGGGACTTGTAGTCTTGCTACCTTTGGCCCCCTCCTTCCACCTTTGTGACTTGGGGTGCTTCCCCTCCTCCTTGGCGGTGCTCCTTAGCTGCTTGTGAGTGTTCTCATTCGTACCTAATGATACATAGAGCATTTTAGTGAGGTAGCAACCAAGTTCCACTTGTATCCATATGCATGTGAAGTAAGAAGGACTTCACCTCGGTTTCCATTACGCGTGCTCAAGCTATTGTCATAGGTCCACGTGGTGCCTGATGTGTTGTTGTAGAGTCCATGGGGATAATGGAAGAATGCTCTGTATCATCCCCCCCCCCTTGGGAGAGATCCATCCATGGATTGTGATCTTCATCACCATGGTACTTGGCCAAATACTTGACATTGAAGATTTCGCTGACATTGTACTTGTCGCATGGGATGTCGATCTCGTAGGCGTTGCCATTGAAGCGTGCTAGCACCTTGAAGGGTCCATCGGCTTGTGGTAGTAGCTTGTACATGCGCTCATTGGGGAAGTGGTCCTTGCAAAGATAAAGCCATACGAGATCTCCCAGTTGGAAAACCATTGGTGTCTTGTTGATTTTGAGCTTGGTGGCGATGCGATGTACTTGACGCTTGATCGTTGCCTTGTATCTTCATGTATCTTCTTGAGAAAGCTTGCCCTTGCACTAGCATCCATGTTTGCACGTTCTTGGAGCGGAATAGGTAGAATGTCCAATGGGGACAATGGGTGGAAGCCGTAGACAACCTCGAAGGGGGACTTGCCGGTGGTAGAGTGTCGAGCTCGATTGTAGGCGTACTCGGCGAAGGTAAGCACTCCTCCCACTCCTTGATGTCTTCTTTATCAACATGTGTAGGAGAGTAGATAGCATCCAGTTGGTGACTTCCATTTGGCCATTGGTTTGTGGGTGATAGGCCGTCAAGAATAGTAGCTTGATGACGAGCTTGGCGCATATTGTCTTCCAGAAGTACCTTAGGAACTTGATGTTGCAATCTGACACAATGGTCCTTGGGACTCCATGCAACCTCAAGATTTCCCTACAAAAGAGATTTGCAACATGTGAAGCATCGTCTATCTTATTGCATGGGATGAAATGTGCCATTTTTTAGAATCGTTCCACAACAACAAATACGGAATCCTTTCCATTTTGAGTCCTAGGCAAACCAAGCACGAAATCCATACTAATATCTTCCCATGGTTGATATGGAATTGGAAGTGGCATATGTAAACCATGAGATTGGGCTTTTGACTTAGCTTTGCGGCATGTAGAGCAACGTTTGGTGAAGTGTGCCACGTCGCAGAACATCTTTGGCCAAAAGTACTTGAAGTAGAGTGTGGCAAAGGTCTTGTCGCACCCTAAATGTCCCACAAGTCCTCCGCCTTGAGCCTCTTGCAAAAGTAACAAACGAAGCGAAGACTCGGGTATACAAAGCTTGTTAGCACGCATTAGGTAGCCATTCTTGATATAATAGTTCTCCCAGCAAGTGTGAGCAAGACATTTGGCATAAGGAATCGCAAACTTAGGATCATGTGCATAAAGATCTTTAACATGCTCAAAGCCAATAACATTCAACTTAAGTTGAGTAACTAACATGCACTTGCAGGAAAGAGCATCCGCCACAACATTTTCTTTGCCCTTAATGTACTTGATCACATAAGAAAAGGATTCAATAAATTCACTCCATTTAGCATGTCGTTTGTTCAACTTGGTTTGGCCTTTAAGGTACTTTAGTGTCTCATGATCGGTATGTATGACAAATTCATGTGGGCAAATATGATGCTCCCAAAGATGCAATACTCGCACTAAAGCATACAATTCTTTGTCATATATAGGATAGTGAAGTTGAGCACCGGAAAGTTTTTCACTAAAGTATGCAATGGGTCACTTTTCTTGCATCGAAACTCCACCAATTCCATTACCACTAGCATCACAATGAACCTCAAAAGTTTTGTTGAAATTAGGTAATGCAAGGATCGGGGCATGTGTAAGCAAATCATCAAATGCGGTAGATTGAGATGGTCCCCAAACAAAGGGTGCATTCTTCTTGCTCAAAGCATGCAACGTTGCAGCAATAGTGCTAAAGTCTTTCACAAAGCGACGATAAAAACCCACTAGACCAAGGAAACTACGCACTTATTGCAAATTAGTGGGTTGTGGCCACGTTTTAATTGCTTCAATTTTAGAATCATCAACATATCCCAAGAAAGCCCAAGAAAACAATCTTGTCAACACCAAAAGTGCATTTTCCCATATTGGCATAAAGATGCTCTTTTCTAAGAGTTTGCAAAACAGCCCTAAAATGAGGTCGATCCGATGTATTTCTTTGGTTTATTCGGGGTTGACGCGGTATGGTGCCTTGTTGGGAAGAGGTGCGCCGGGGATGAGGTCGATGCGATGTTCGATGCCACATAGAGGAGGAAGACTGGGAGGTAGCTCATCGGGGAAGACATCCGCGAATTCCTGCAACAAATTAGACAACACTAGAGGAAGAGGATTAGGAGTGTTAGTCTTTTCCACCTCATCTTTGCATACTAGGACATAGTGGATGACACTTGTTGGGTTCTCACACACTTCTCTCATCTCTCTTTTGGTGGCTAGGAGGACTGAGTTTTTCTCTCTTGGCGAAGAGTCACTCAATTTGGGCTTGTGTCGCTCACTCTCTTTGGGCTTGTCAGCGATCACTTGGCTTAGCGATATAGGTCATAGCACTTACTCCGTTCCCTCCATCTTGAAGCTATAGTGGTTTGTCCTTCCATTGTGGATAATGCTACGGTCAAATTGCCAAGGTCTTCCCAAGAGAAGATGTCACACGGACATAGGAACCACATCACACTCCAAGGTATCCTATAGGCGCCGATCTTGAACGAAACTTGCACGGTGTGCTCCACTTGGATGGTGCCGGAGTCACTAAGCCCTTGGACCTTGTAGGGGCGAGGATGCTTCTTCTTGACCAATTGCAGCTTGGAACAAAACTCTTCACTTGCGAAGTTGTGGCAACTTCCTCCGTCGATGATGACTTTCACGGAGTGTCCGTTGATGCCGGCCTTGGTGTGGAAGATGTGACACCTTTGGTCTTCGTCTTGGTGGTGTTGAAGAGTCAAGACCTTGGAGATCATGAGAGTGGGACTTGAATCATTGTCACAATAGCTTCAGCATCTTATTCTTCATTCACTTGACGGTGCATGGTGACGTGCTCGACAGCTTCCATCTCATCTTTAATCATGGAGTCGTGCGTGCCATCACCATTTGCAATCATGGTGTGCCGGTTGGTGCATTGGAAAGACCTGTGTCCACGACCACCACATGTGAAGAACTTGAGAGAACTTGTCTTGACGGGATCATCCTGTGGTGTCGATGAAGAAGGAGTCTTGTTCTTGTAGTTGTTTGCCGGAGGACAAGTCGAGGAAGGCATTGCTTTCTTGGAACTTGACTTGTCACCGGTACTTGGTGATGCTCTACTTGAGGTAGGAGGTGCCGAAATCGTAGTAGATGTAGCTTGAGTGTATGAGCCATAGGTCTTGGATGAGTACTTCACGAATTTCAAGTCTTCTTGCACTTGTCGCTCCGTCTTGGTCGCTTGATGAACTAGCTCAAGAAGGTTGGAGTAGGGTAGGAAATTGATACGTCTACAACGTATCTACTTTTCCAAACACTTTTGCCCTTGTTTTGGACTCTAACTTGCATGATTTGAATGAAACTAACCCGTACTGACGTTGTTTTCAACAGAACTGCCATGATGTTGTTTTATGTGTAGAAAAGAAAGTTCTCGGAATGTCCTGAAAATCCACGGAGGCACTTTTTGGAATTAATAAGAATTTCTGGGCGAAAGAAATACACCAGGGGGCCCAGGGCCTGTCCACGAGACAGGGGGCGCCCCCGCCCTATAGGGCGCGCCCCCCTATCTCGTGGGCCCCCTGGACCTCCACCGACCTCAACTCCAACTCCATATATTCACGTTCGGCGAGAAAAAAAATCAGGGAGAAAGTTTCATCGCGTTTTATGACACGGAGCCGCCGCCAAGCCCTAATCTCTCTCGGGAGGGCTGATCTGGAGTCCGTTCGGGGCTCCGGAGAGGGGGATTCGTCGCCGTCGTCATCATCAACCATCCTCCATCACCAATTTCATGATGCTCACCGCCGTGCGTGAGTAATTCCATCATAGGCTTGCTGGACGGTGATGGGTTGGATGAGATTTACCATGTAATCAAGTTAGTTTTGTTAGGGTTTCATCCCTAGTATCCACTATGTTCTGAGATTGATGTTGATATGACTTTGCTATGCTTAATGCTTGTCACTAGGGCCCGAAAGCCATGATTTCAGATCTGAACCTATTATGTTTTCATGAATATATGTGTGTTCTTGATCCTATCTTGCAAGTCTATAGTCACCTATTATGTGTTATGATCTGACAACCCCGAAGTGACAATAATCGGGATACTTCTTGGTGATGACCGTAGTTTGAGGAGTTCATGTATTCACTATGTGCTAATGCTTTGTTCCGGTTCTCTATTAAAAGGAGGCCTTAATATCCCTTAGTTTCCTCTAGCACCCCGCTTCCACGGGAGGGTAGGACAAAAGATGTCATGCAAGTTCTTTTCCATAAGCACGTATGACTATTTACGGAATACATGCCTACATTACATTGATGAATTGTAGCTAGTTCTATATCACCCTATGTTATAACTATTGCATGAGGAATCGCATCCGGCATAATTATCCATCACTAATCCATTGCCTACGAGCTTTTCATATATTGTTCTTCGCTTATTTACTTTTCCGTTGCTACTGTTACAACTACTACAAAAACCACAAAACAATTATCTTTACTTTTGCTACCGTTACCTTTATTATCATACCACTTTTGCTACTAAATACTTTGCTGCAGATACTAAGTTATCTAGGTGTGGTTGAATTGACAACTCAACTGCTAATAATCAAGAATATTCTTTGGCTTCCCTTGTATCGAATCAATAAATTTGGGTTGAATACTTTACCCTCGAAAGCTGTTGCAATCCCCTACACTTGTGGGTTATCAGAAATCGACGATCTTCTGTACTGGGTGGTTGAGGCCGTTCAAGAAGTGTGCCATCGTTTGCTCATCATCTTCTTTGACATTGGCTTTTATCATGGCAATTTCCATTTCTTGACGGTATTCTTCCACCGTATACGTGCCTTGCTTGAGGAGTTGCAACTTCTTGAAGAGATCTCGAGTGTAGTATGTAGGCACGAAGCAAGCTCGCATGACGTCCTTCATTTTTTTCCAAGTCGTGATGGGTGGCTCGTCCTTCTCGCGGCGACGCTCGATCACTTGCTCCCACCAAATGAGGACGTTGTGACGCCCGGATAATTAAGCTACAGTAACCCTCTCCTAATGATGCCATGTCACCGCTGTCACTGTAGTTAATCTCGCGATGGTTCAAAAGCGATTCAAATTCAAATTCACATTAATGTCGACAATAAAAGTTTTCAAAAGTTAAAAAGAAAAATGTTCGGGAGGTGCCATATTTTGCATATGTAAATATGGTGCAATAAACACATTTTTATAAAATGCCTAGATATTTTATAGTGGATGGAAACAACAAAGCAATAAATAAAAAGAAAAGAAAAGGAAACAAAAACAAAAGTTAAACAAAAGGAGTAGTAGACCCCCACTCCCCTAGGTCGCCTCGGCCCAGCTGGCCACCGAACTGGCCGGCCCACCCTGCGCCCCCACTCCCTTATCCCCCCACTCCCCAGGGTACCGAAACCCTAACCCCCCTCCCCCCCGACCGCACACCCCCACTCCTCACGTCTCTCCTCTCCCCTTCCCGATCCGATCTGGAT
>NC_041389.1:228428649-228436188 GCF_002162155.2 Triticum dicoccoides | reverse complement strand
CGCGGGTGCTGCCCATCACCGTACCTAGCCGCCTCCTCGTCACCTCCCATGACGGCCTACCCCACGCCTCGCCGCCCCCGACGCCACGGGACCACGTCGTCGTCGCACGAAACGCCACCTCAACCGCCTCCTCGCCGGACCTCGCGTCCTCGTCCTCCTCCTCGCCGGCCGCCAGCAAGCCTCGGCGCCCCCTCTCCCCATCAACGCTGGTGAGGCCCCGGGCCTCTCCCCTTCTCTGCCTCACGCCTCGCTCGCGGTCACCGCACGCTAGACCGCCCACGCGCGCACCCGCGGTGAGCACGCGTTCACCGCGCCCAGCGCGCCCTTTGTGTCGTGCTCCCGATCGTCCCGTGTGTCGCGCCCCGCAAACAGAGGCGCTTCCGAGGCCCCGCTCAACGCCACTGCCTCTACGCTCCACCTCCGATCGCCCCACGACCACCACCAGATTCGCCGTTGAACGGGCTTTTCAAAGCCGCCACCCTGGTGAGTTCCCGTGGCTGGAGTCAGCCAGCCGGCGATCGCCGGAGCAGCCAGATTAGCACCGGTGGTTGCTGAACCCACTAAGACCCCCACTTCCACAGAGATGTGGGCCCCCACTGTTGTTAACCACTTAATTAAAATAACACAATCCCTAACCTGAATCTCTAACAGACTGGACCCACTAACTAATTAGACTATTTTAAATAAATAAAACTCTGCTAAAAAAATGGACCACTGACAGCCTGGCCCCACCTCACTAGTTAGTCTAATTAGATTAACTAAAACTGTTAGTAGTCCCTGTCACCGACTAGTGGGACCCACAAGTCAGTTTTGACTCTAGTCAACCGCACTGTTGACTGCTGACATCACACACATGTCATGCTGACGTCATCCCATACTATTCTGGATAATGTTGATTTAAATTAATTAAATAAATTCTAGAAAATGATTAAATCTTTAGAAAAGCATATAAAAATAATCCATAACTCGGATGAAAATACTTTCTACATGAAAGTTGCTCAGAACGACGAGACGAATCCGGATATGCAGCCCGTTCATTCGCCACACCTCCCTAGCATAGCAAACACGCGACTTTCCCCCTCCGGTTCACCTATCCGAATACGCGAAACACCGGGAATACTTTCCTGGATGTTTCCCCCCTTCGCCGGTATCACCTACTACCGCGATTGGGCACACTTAGCATCATGCTTTGTCATGTCATGCATTTGTTTGCATTCTATTTATTGTTTCTTCCCCCTCTTCTCTCCGGTAGACTACGAGGCTGACGCTGCTGCTGGTACCAGGATCGACTACTGTGTTAACGACCCCTCCTTGCCCGACCAACCAGGCAAGCCCCCCCTTGATCACCAGATATCGCCTATTCTTCTTTATACTGCTTGCATTAGAGTAGTGTAGCATGTTACTGTTCAGTTACTCCTATTCTGTTGCATAGCCTGTCATTGTTGCTACAGTCATTGATACCATACCCGCAATCCTAAATGCTTAGTATAGGATGCTAGTTTATCATCTGTGGCCCTACATTCTTGTCGGTCTGCCTTGCTATACTATCGGGCCGTGATCACTTGGGAGGTGATCACGGGTATATACTATACATATATACATACTACAGATGGTGACTAAAGCCGGGTTGGCTCGAAGAGTACCCGCGAGTGATTCACGGATTGGGGGCTGAAAGGACCTTTGTCCCGACGGCCCTCTGTGTGGATCTTTGTGGCAGAGCGACAGGGCAGGTTGAGACCACCTAGGCGAGAGGTGGGCCTGGCCCTGGTCGGCGTTCGCGGTTGCTTCATAATAACACGCTTAACGAGATCTTGGTATTTGATATGAGTCTGGCCACTGGCCTATACGCACTAACCAACTAGGCGGGAAAGATATGGGCACTCGACGTCGTGGTATCAGCGGAAGCCTTCTTGACGTTAGCGACGGAGCGGCGCACACCGGATTGGACCGCGCAACGTGACTTCCTTTGTAATGGAGGTTGCTAGGTGTGCTTCCGGCCGCCCTCGCAACGTGCAGGTGTGCAATGGGCGATGGGCCCAGACACCTGCGCGCATAGGATTTCGACCGGCGTGTTGACCTCTCTGTTGTGCCTAGGTGGGGCTGCGACGTGTTGATCTTCCGAGGCCGGGCATGACCTAGGAAAGTGTGTCCGGCCAAATGGGATTGAGCGTGTTGGGTTATGTGGTGCACCCCTGCAGGGAAGTTTATCTATTCGAATAGCCGTGTCCCTTGGTAAAAGGACGACCCGGAGTTGTACCTTGACCTTATGACAACTAGAACTGGATACTTAATAAAACACACCCAGACAAGTTCCACAGACAACCCGGTGATCGCTTTTCTACAGGGCGACGAGGGGAGGATCGCCGGGTCGGATTATGCTATGCGATGCTACTTGGAGGACTTCAATCTACTCTCTTCTACATGCTGCAAGACGGAGGCTGCCAGAAGCGTAGTCTTCGATAGGACTAGCTATCCCCCTCTTATTCTGGCATTCTGCAGTTCAGTCCACTGATATGGCCTCCTTACACATATACCCATGCATATGTAGTGTAGCTCCTTGCTTGCGAGTACTTTGGATGAGTACTCACGGTTGCTTTGCTCCCTCTTTTCCCCCGTTTTCCTCTTCTTCCCGGATGCCGCAACCAGACTTTGGAGCCCAGGAGCCAGACGCCACCGTCGATGACGACTACTATACTGGAGGTGCCTACTACTACGTGCAGGCTGCTGACGACGACCAGGAGTAGTTAGGAGGATCCCAGGCAGGAGGCCTGCACCTCTTTCGATCTGTATCCCAGTTTGTGCTAGCCATCTTATGGCAACTTGTTTAACTTATGTCTGTACTCATATATTGTTGCTTCCGCTGACTCGTCTATGATCGAGCACTTGTATTCGAGCCCTCGAGGCCCCTGTCTTGTATTATGATGCTTGTATGACTTATTTTATTTTTAGAGTTGTGTTGTGATATCTTCCCGTGAGTCCCTGATCTTGATCGTACACGTTTGCGTGTATGATTAGTGTACGATTGAATCGGGGGCGTCACAAGTTGGTATCAGAGCCGACTGCATGTAGGAATCCCCCTTTCCAACTCCTTGGCCGAAGTTGAGTCTAGTCGATGAAAATTGTTTTACTAACTTGGCTGTGCGGCCCATGGGCCCACGTCGCCAATTGGGTGGTATTAGGATCTTTCACTCCTCGTCTATACTCTGGGACTCTGATCTCTCTTCTATTCGGGTTTAATGAATTTTGTTAACTCTAACATTAGGATCTCGTGATCACTTCCACCCGGAGAGCCCCGTGTTACCAATGACCGCCTGCCGCACCAGAAGATTCCGAAGATACTCTATGATGTTCTCTTGAGACTTGTGCCATTGCTTTTGCAATTCCCATCCATCGATAAACCTCTATGGGTAACTTCTCATTCATACCTTCATCCCCAGTTGCTCTTATTATTACAAGATGCGTTGAAATACTCTTCGATGTTCCGAGGATCCTTTATGCTTATTGCCTTGCAGTTCCTTTTCCGCACAAATACATGTACGGATAATTCCTCACAATTACCGGGAATTCATTCATCCCCAGTTGTTCATGTGTTTCACAACATATTTTGAAATGCCATTTGATCTTCCAAGAGTCCTCTACAGCTTAGTGCTTATGAGATTCTTCTTGCCTGCTACATTGTGGTTAGTTCCACATGCCTAGCCATATTCCTTGATGTCCTTTGTCATTATCATCTTGAGTCCCTCGATTCAATACGTGTGTGATTGCTCATAATCATCAGCCGATCCTTAGGAATTATCTTTCTGGCTCAAACATCATTCCAGATATGAGCTGATTTTTCGCCAATCAAACTTACCCGTAATTGATCAGGGCATCTGATTCTGATACACCGATCTGGAATTTATAATTTCTTTGATTATTAAAACATCGAAGTATTCAGATGTTTCCATAATCTGATGCCTTTGCATCTTTCTTCCTCTGATTGAGTGCCGATACTCATGTCAGCTCCGTTGTGGACCGCCAGACCCATTGCTGGGTTGTTATCCGTTGGTATCATTCACTTTCAAATATTATGAGTTCTTTCCCTGGTACATAATGCCTTTGGTAAATTGTATCCTCTGTCTTGACAACCATGCTCCACTATCGAGCTTGGTTAATTACTCCTAAAAATTTTGTGGTATAAATTCCTAGATGCCCCGATAGGTTGAACCAATGCCTTCCCTAACCTGTGTGATCCCGAAAGATTTCACGGGTCATACTTATCTGGTATTGCACCAGGTAAAATGTTCAACAACTAATGTCATTTTCGAAATACGAGGTGAATGGAAGGTTATGCATTGAGGAAGAGGGAGTCGACCTTGAACTTTGTGTTCATGCCCATGGAAACGATGTTGAGCTTATCATGATAGCTTCTCGTAACAATAATTATTCACTTGGCATAATTTGATCTTGTATTTGTGATTTTGTCCTTTGCAATTGTGGTTCCGACCGTGATTGTTCTTCTTTGATCCCGTTCTCGGACAAGTTAAAAGTACTTGCCATCTGCAGATCATTATGTCTGCCCAACCTCTATTTTGTTCTACCTTCGAGTATTACCCCCTGGTATCTCGAAGATGTCTTGCCATTGCACCACATCTTACTAACTTTGTTGAAGTAATGTCTTTCCTTGTCATAGTCACTCCAGGGGTTCTGGGTTGTCGTCAACCGGGAACACCGATTAGTGAATCGAATCAACACTATGATTCAATACTCCTAGTACTTTGTTGTTGAGACGTTTAATACTCCAGCATGTCACTCCTAGCCTGATCGGTTACTTCATGATCGTGCTAATTTTAACTGTGCCCCGGTCCTTCTTCCCAGAGCACAACTTTCGACGATGAGCTAAGCTTTCGCCAATTTCCTCGTCTTATCGTTTCACCTTGAACAACAAACTTGACCCCAAGTTTGTGTTGTATCTGTGGCTCCAATAATCTTTTGCTGCATAAGTCCTTTTGCTTGATGTAGTCGCTGTTCAATTGCTTCTTCGTGGAGCCTCTCGACAAAATGTGTCATGATCATCATCAAAATTTTGACTCCTTTCAGGATATCAATTGAATTCATGATGAAAAATACCATCCTCACCCTCGATGATTTGTGTTATCACCGGCCACTTTATTGCCTTCCCTCCAACACAAACTTGATCGTGGTTTGTGTTGTACCTTGAGCTCCTCGCTATCTAGCTCATGTTCTGTTTTACCTAGGAGTATTACCATCTCTTTTATGTCAAGAATGTCATGAGGATTACTCCACCTCTTAAGAATTCTTGGTATAGTGATACTTCTCACCATCACCATTCTTTCTTGGTCCCCGTGTTGATTCCAACAAGTGAACGGTGTTGTTTGGATTCTTTCCTTCTAGCAACCCTATTGCTTTGAAGTTAATGGTCAATAGTTCATTCTTAGACCATTGGATATGGAATCACCATTCTAACATTGATCATGCTACCTAACCCCATATTTTGGGTGCACCTTTCAACCAATGTTTAATGGTGTATGTTTTCCTCGAGCATACCTCATTATGTCATCTAATCTGACAAATGTTATCTCCTTATTCACATAGTTGTGGAAATCCATCCTTTTGGAAATCTTGAGGAATTGTCGCTGAGTCCATCAGCCACCTCCTCGTCCTCTCCTTGGTTAAATGATGAACTCTTGTTTTCGAACTCGCTTCCATAGTTCATTTCCCGAGAATCTTACAATGACATCTTGTCAATTTGTGTTGCACCTTTTCTTCTCAGGCATCCTGAATCCGAGGCATACTGGCACCAATCAGATCTGAATCTCGGTCAGATATGATGATTGAGACATATTTCCAAGAGTTATAACATTGGTCTTTATATGACACGGTAAGATGATGTCATGCCTAGCACACCTGACCGGAGGACCTATTGTTATAGTATCCTCTTTAGCAATGTTAACCATTCTTTCGTGGGGAAATTTTAAGACTTATTCTATAAGTTGTTCCTGATGAATCCTTTGAGTATCCAAAGACCGACCTGGCTCGAAGATCATGTCAATGCTATCTCGAAGCATGTCTGTGGTACTCCGATCATCAATAATAAACATTTGAAGCATAATGCAAAATTTTCTTTATTAATTACCCCAAACACCGTTGTATGGGTAATGTCATGAAATTTCTCTCCCCTTACCTAGAGGGTTTTCTACATTATATCCTATCACATATATCATACTTTGTTTGTCCTTGGGAAGGAAATACCCCTGAAATATGTGTTTTAACACATTTTCCTTTCCATTGTTCTGTTTAATCTGATAATCATATTTTCCTTTCCATTGTTTGGTTTAACCTTTCTTGTGGTCTATATGATCTAACCAGTAATATTCTCCTGCTTATGTAAACACCTCGTTGTACAATTCTGTCAGCAAGACCCTGTTACTATTGTTGATGACATTCTGGTAGCCACCGATGGACGAGAACTTTGCCAATTGGTCCGCCTTGTTCAACAAGCAGGAAAATTGCTCTCTTCGTTCCCCATCCTTGGTACCGACATTGTTGCCGGCATACCCGACAAGCTATTCACTGACATGCCTCCCTGACGCGGCTGTGCAAGATGTCACCACCCTTCCTACTTTCAACCCACATAGTGGGCCCATAACCCACAGGTCCACTGAATCGAAACCTGACTCTTCTTTACAACCCGGATTCTAATGTATCCTTTGCACCTGGCTTATGTGATTCACGAGCTAAATGCTATACCATTGATCATCCTGGAGCCAAACACCATATTATTCTTGTTGTTCAAACCCCCATTCCAGCTTCTGTCTAGTCATCGAATGATTGCCTACCCATTTGAAACTTTGGTACCATCATATATTGCACTCAACGAATTCATTGAAATACAACTCGTGGGGTACCTTGTGTATTTCCCATTGAGTTCACCGCCAGATGCCCAACTTTGTGGAGATGCGTTCTTCCAGAGTTTTTTCCCCTTGGTCGCGTTCGTAGGACAATGGAGATCCCGAAGAAAGGATGAGGACTTGATCATGATGACCTGAAGTAGAGAAATGGAGACATCGACGTAATGGATTGACCTCTCCAGGAAGAACAACCAAGACCGAGAAGACTCGTTAGAATATTTGTAACCAGAACCCCCCCCCCTACACGACCTCTTAAATATCGGGACGAGATTTCTTGTAGTGGAGGAGAATTGTGACGCCCGGATAATTAAGCTACAGTAACCCTCTCCTAATAATGCCATGTCACCGCTGTCACTGTAGTTAATCTCGCGATGGTTCAAAAGCGATTCAAATTCAAATTCACATTAATGTCAACAATAAAAGTTTTCCAAAGTTAAAAACAAAAATGTTCGGGAGGTGCCATATTTTGCATATGTAAATATGGTGCAATAAACACATTTTTATAAAATGCCTAGATATTTTATAGTGGATGGAAACAACAAAGCAATAAATAAAAAGAAAAGGAAAGGAAACAAAAACAAAAGTTGAACAAAAGGAGTAGTAGACCCCCACTCCCCTGGGTCGCCTC